>NC_056731.1:182889498-183189498 GCF_019279795.1 Protopterus annectens | reverse complement strand
TTCTTTTTACCTTCAGTAGAAGAGTGGGATTGCTTATGAACAAAGGTAGGCTTAGCAGGGTAGTTTCTGTAAAATTTAGGCACAGGAGAAACAAACAGATGTTTAAGCTCCTGTAAGGCCTTACCCTTATCCTGAAGGGACTTAAACAAATCAGCATCAGTTCCCCAAACAAAAGTTTGGAATCAAGAGGAGCATCCATCAACTTAGGTTTAATATCATCAGGTAGAGTTTGAAGCCTAAGCCTAGAATACCTCCTCATCACTGAACCAAAAGCAGCAGTCCTAGAAGAGGCATCTGCTGTATCATAACTACATTTAAAATAATGATGAATGACTTGAGAGGAAGTTCCTATCAAGAAAAAACAGACGTTTTACCCTCAGAGTCTGGAAAATCAGAAATAAGTTGACAGGCCTTAGAAAGAAGAGCCAACCATACCTAGACATATGGGTCTGATAATTAATAGCCCTAAAATCTAGGGTAGCAGAAGTGTAAACCCTCTTACACAGCCTTTCCATAACTCTGCTGTCCTTGTCAAAAGTCAATAACTTGGGTGAAAGAAGCAAATGAGATGGCTTATCAGAGCCTACAGACACTAGAGAGGGGTCAGCAGCAGGACACTAACATAAAAAATAATCCTCAAGCACCCTATAAATCCTGTTAGGTTTCTTGGGAACAGGGGGCACAAAATCAGATGTATGAGAAGCATTTTTAAAAGCATCCAGCAAAACAGCCAAAGCAGGAGGATTAGCCACAGGCTTAGGAGATTTCAACTGCAGCAACTCATAGTATCTTTTATGGATAGCAGAGACCTGAGCACAATCCCACTTAAAAAATCCATCATCCTAGATAGTGTTTCCCCAAAGGAAATTTCTTCTAAAGGAACATCAGGAATAATAGATTCCTCCTCCTCTGACCCATATTTCAAAGGAGAAGGAATTTGAGTAGAATAAGTCAGGGATTCATCATCAGAATCTGACTCCTTCTCAGAAGAATCCCATTCTCTAGGCCCTTTAAAGGGAGTAGAGGACCAAGGAGGAGCAGGAACCAAAACCCCTTGCAGAGGCTTTAAGGACACTAAAGCAGTAAATAGCACCTGCCAGTCACTTTGTGGATCCCTAGGAGCAGAAAGGGAATCTCCCCGCAAAAAAACTGAGAAGGTTCATACCCAGGACAACAGTTGAAAACTGTAGCAGGAAGTTTTTCCCTAACTAAAAATGGAGGAACTCCTCTAGGCCCCTCAGAAAAATTCAACTGTGGTTCCCCCTGAACATCTGAGATGGATGCCTGCAAAGCCTATTTGGATGTGCTGCCAGTTGGATTCTCACTGGCCTCTAACACAATTGTGGCAGAGAAATCTGACAACACAGCCAGACAAGGGTCCGGGTTTGTAAATGACCTTCTGAGAAACACCTGGAAGAGTCTGGACAGCAGAAGATTCCAGTCACACCTTTTTCACCTTCTTCTTCCCTAATGGCTGACCCTCAGGGCAGGAGACTTCTTCCATTGTATCTTTAGTGAGAAGCTTAAGGCGCTATTTCTCAAGATACAAGGAAAGGGAAGAAAGTCGACTGTGAAGGGTTTTCAGGACAAACGCCTGACAAAATGATCAAGACGAATGGTCATGAGAAGCTCCTAGACAAAAAAAAAATATCATGATAGTCTTTATAGGGAATCTGTCTCACACACTGGCATTTACCCTTCCTGGATGGCATTAACCCCAAGGAGTACAAAACAAGGCAAGAAAAAACAAAAACCCCAATGGAGCACTTATCTGCAACTGTAAAGGAGTCAGCAAACAGGTGTATGTAGTCACTGTAGAACGAAAATGCATTCAGCTGTCAGTAAACAGATACAGGAAAACAGATTGATGATGAAAAGACATGTTCAGACTGGCAGCAAAGAAATTCTGACTATGTTAGACCTGAATGTCACCTTTATGCCCTATGTTATGCAAGGAGCATTTGGGTGACATTCACCATACCTTTAAAGCAACAGGAGTCTTTAGTAGACTGGCCAGACATCGGGCTTCCATGGCAGGGAATCCCCATATGTTAAGAATACTGCAGCAGTGAATGTAAGGGCATTGTAGGGTTATTCAGCCAAGTTACCTTATCTCTGTGGAAAACCACATATGGTTTCCCCACCATGAGAGCTTGCAATTCAAGATACTCACCTTGCAAATGTCAAAGCAACAAGTAAAACAGCCTTTCAAGTAATGGCACTCAGCTCAGCCAAAGAGGCAGCTTCAAAAGGTAACAAAGTCAGTTTCTCCAGTACAATTGTTTACAACGAGATCTCATATGTAACACCCCTTTCATAAAATGTTTGACTACAAACTGTAAAGAAAGAGAGGGAGCCATGGGCAGGCAAGCTGAAATGTCTGCTAGATGCACTTTGATAAAAGCATACCAAAAGTCAGATGATAGCAACTCACACAAATATTTAACCATCAGGGGTGCAAACTCCCTGATGTGACCCTGGTTATTGGCTAGGCACCAACTAGAAAAAAATTTCCATTTGCCTACATATGGGTTTTTAGCTCCAGACTTTCTTGCCTCCTTTAGTAGCTGCTGCATGTCCTTGTGAAAAAGGTGCTTAAAATGTATCAAAACTGAAAAATCCAGACAGTCAGTTATAGTTGATTGATGCCAGAGTGTATCAAACTCTCTTTGTCCTGTGTGATTAGATTTAGTCTGTGAGAAAGCTTGTGGTAACTGCCCTTGGCCAATTCCATAAGTAGGGAGAACCACTTTTGCCTGGGTCAAAATGGAGTCACCACAATGATTTTTGGTAAATCTTTCTGACAATTCAGAAGTACCATGGGAATCTGAGGAAAGGGTGGAAAAGCATATAGAGGAGCATCCCCAACCAGGGGAATTATAGAACATATGTTCCCTAAGCTTGTTTGCGAGGAGTCCTGGAACAGAATTTGTCTAGTTGTCTGTTTTGAAAACAGGTGAATAGATTTACTTGAAGTGTTCCCTACATCTGGATCAATTCCTGGGATATCTCTAGATTGAGCTTCTATTCTTGAGGGTATAACCAGTATTTTGTCTGCCACTATGTTTTGCTTGGGCAGTATGTAAGAGGCCTGAAGAGTTAGAGAGTGTTGAAGAGTTAACTTCCAAGCCATCATTGCCAAGTGTAATATGTTGAAATGACTTGGCACTCCTTGTTTTTTTAAGTACTACATCGCTGCGGTGTTGACTGTAATCACCTGAAGAGGCCATGTTGCCAAAGATGATGTAAGGCTTTTACAGTCTGAATCACAGCTAACATTTACTTGACATATATGTGCTTTTGTCTGTCCTTTATGCATTTGTCTGTCCAAATTGTCTCACAGATATTGCATTTTTTTTCTCCCATTCAAACTGTACTCCAAGCAAAATCTGAGGAGTCTGTCAAGATGAATTGCTTTGGGGTAGGAAGAAAGAAAGGTACCCTACTCCCTCCACCTGTGCATTTGTAGCTTTATAAATGCCAGCACTAGAATTTGTAAATCTAGGGGGTAAATATGCTGTGTCCACACGTGTTTTTTGTGACTCTTTCTCATGTGCAGCCTGAAAAATGTTATCAATGGGATCATAAAAGCCATGAGGCCTAGACTTCTGAGAAATTATCTGGAAGAAGCCTGAGTCAGATAACGAAAGTTTAGGAATACTTCCTGATAAATTTACATTTTTGTCTTGAGGTAAAAAGACTTTTTACATGTGTCTAGAAAGCGCCCTAAAACCACAACCCTGTGTGACAAAGTCAGAAAGTATTTCTGTATGTTTATTTGAAATCCCAGATGGGTTGGGAGAGATTAACCCTTTATTAATGACTGCTGGCATCTGGGCAAAGACTCTGTACAAATAAGCACGTTGTCTACATAAGGATTAATGTGGATACCTTGCAGTCTATAGTGAGCCAGTACAGGAGCTAGGCACTTTGAAAACACCCTTGGTGCATTGGATAGCCAAAGGGGTAATGCAGAGAACTGATAGCATGACTCAGAAACACAAAATCTTAGGAACCTCCTGAATTTGTACACTATTGGAATGTGGTGGGAAACATCCTTGATGTATAAGTTTATCATAACACATTGATCCGAGAGAGGGGCCAACAATGACTAGAGTGTCAATATCCTGAATTTTGGAACTTTGACAGAGGGATCAATAAAGGAGAGTTCCACAGCTGGTCTCCATGCTATTTTTTTGGGACAAACAAAAATCTGGAATAAAAGCACCTTCCTAAGTGTTCTGTAGGAACATGTTCTATTACACCTTTTTCTAGTATGTGTTGGAGCACCTGAAGGAACAAGTCAGTTTCGTTTGGAGTGAGGGAAATACCCCTGAAAGAAGGAGGGAAACTTATCCATTGTCAGCTGTAACTTTCATGATTCATCTTTAAAACACATCTGCCTGAAATTATATGATACCAAACTAGAACAATGCGGGACAGATGATTTGAAAGTGGAAGGGGAACAGAAGTAGAAGGGGGCAACCAGGTGTCTAGCAGGGTCATTCTGAAGCTTGTGTTCGACCCTTGTTTGGAAAATTCTCTTGTTTTTTTTGGGGGGATTGTTATCCTGTAGCCATTTTCTCTTGGGTGCCTATTGATGATAAGGCTGAAGTATCTGCTTATTTTGTCCTTTGAAAGGGGTAGAAGTTTTAGAATGGAAGAATTTTGGGCCCTGAAAAATCCTGGAAGCTCCCTGCATTAATTAACTTCTTTCATTCCATTGTTTGAGTACATTAGTAGCAGTAGGCTCAAACAAAACTTCCATGTTTAGAGGAAAACACAAAATGTCTGACTTTAAATCATTTGAGCAGTCTTGGTTCCATACCCAAACAAATCTTCTCAAATCAGTAGCTGAAGCAGAAGCCCAGGAAACAATATAAGCGCAATCATAAACACTTTTTAAGTCATGTTTAGAATCTTGAGACAAGTTAGACGGAATCTGATTTACACAAGACCTACCTTTAGGGGTGAGGGAATAGAAAAAATTTTCCCAAGCTTTCAGCACACTTCAAAATGGACTTTCATGTATAACGCTGGTAGTTCAGGATTCTGAAGGCTAATGTGACAGAAGAAAAAAGTCTCTTACCCTGTCTGTCTAGCCACCTCCCCTCCTTATCCCCAGGATCTGAGTTGGATGAGGCAAGATCCTTTTTTTGCTGCTTGAGCCATAGGAGAGATTGCAGTAGGATCATCTGTAAGATGAGAAAAGGGAAAGATATTTGCATATGAAACTCTATACCATTTATCCGTTTTTTTAGAAATGTAAAGGAGCAGATCAGGAGCATTACATGCAGCTTTTAATGTGTCCTGCAAAGCCAGCAAAATAGGATGAATGGATACAAAAACTGGGATTTCTTATTCAAGTAAATAATAATAATAATATCAGCCCAGCTCTGGGGAACACACTGTCTGTTCCAAAGCAAATACATCCTCAATCTGGAAATACTCTCAAAGAAAGGAGAACACTTCCATTGGTACCACTTTGGGCTCACTATCCATCAAATTAGAGTCTTTGGCTATAGAATACTGGGGTGAGTAAACTCTGTCTCTATCAACATCATATTCATGAAAAAAATCATCCTCTTCCTAAGAAAGAGGAGCAGCAGTATTAGAAGAAGGTATACAGCACCCAGAGGTGACTGATTGTAATAAACTCCTGGCCAGAGTAATAACATCAGTTTTACAGACAAAAAACATTTTTCCCAATATGACTAAGTTTCTGTTTCTTTTCCCAGTTATAACCATAAGTGTTGAATGCCCAGGGGGCAACATATCATCCTGAACAAGAGGTCTCTTTCCCCAGGCTAAAAAAAAGCGCTTATTTTTTTTTAGCTTTCCCCACTAGCTTACCTCTCTCTTGTCTAATACTTTCACTATGTACTGTATTTCTTTCCTGCTTAACAGAAACTTTTCTTTCTCACAAGAATCACTGTTTTCTCCCTCTAGCCTACTACTAGTTACCTCATGGTAGATACCTTGTTACTTGTTCTTTCCCATACACCCCACCAGTACTACACTGTAATCCCTTCTACTCCCTTGCCCATTAGAAAAAAACATAGTAACTTGTGAAAACTGAACTGTTAGTCTAGAACATCGGCTTACTGATACTGTACATTCTGGCAGTTTAACCCCGCTCGATTCACCCTCACTATGCTCGGGCTTACTCCACTACCCTACCCCTATTCCCACACCCTCACTCTCCCTAGATTTATAGTCATGTAGCCACTCCTTCCCCTGTCACAAACACTTCCTCTTCCTTACTCCCCACTCTCTCACTCAGTCTCCATACTCAATCAACTCCCTTTTTACATCCCCTCCATTAAAATTCTTCTCTCTAATCCACTCCCATACCTCCTCAGCCACACCTACACCAATACTCTCACTAACAGTTCCACACCTCCTACTTTCCACTTACCTATCTCAGCCTACCCACTCCCTTACACTTTAATATGCAACTCCACCTCACAATCCCATACATCTCTATTCTAATATGCCTTCTCTACCTAACCAGTACTGCCTCAAATATCTACATATATTGATTTCAAAATCAACACCCCCCTCACATACTAGCACATCATATCAACAGCCATACTTGCACCATAGTAATATGTCTCCAACTGTTCCAAGCTCCAAACTTCTATCTATTTTCCACTAAACATGCTGATCCTTCACAACCTCACCTTCCCAACATCAGATTCTATCTAATTATCACCAAACTAAATACTCTTATATTCCACAGTCTTACACACATAAAACTACAGGCAGACATCCACCCCATCCCAGGCCCAAACTGTACATTACCCACTTCTCAACCACAACTCCTAATCCCCGTAAACCAATACCGCTCAAACCTTAACACCATCTCTCCCCTACCAAAAGCTTCAAATTCAGACCTATTGATTACTAACTTTAATCTAAGGAGCATCATAAACAAAACCACTGAATTTTATGCTATCCTGACCACATACTGTCCAGACATAGTAGTCATCACCAAAACCTGGCTAAAACCACTCGTCAAAGACTCAGAAATAACATACAGCAGTTATAATGTTATAAGACATGATAGACTAATAAAGAAAGGCGGAGGTGTTGCAATCATGTATAAAAAACTCGCTAATACTAGACAAACCAAACTGCTCACCTCCAGACATCCCCAATACAGAAATCCTCATCTCCCGCCTGAATATAAATGCCCAAAAATCCATAATAATCATTGCTACCTATATGCCCCCTGGAAATAACCTTCACAACATAGAACTTCTCTCCTGGTCTTCCTCCTATTTTACACAAGAAACTATACTCTTAGGAGATTTTAACCTAGACTGGTTATCCTGTTCCTCTGACAATCTGTCAGCATTCATCAACCTCTTTAATTTCTCCCAAATCATGAACTCCCCCACTCGCACCAATAAACACAGTAAAAAGCAATCGCTACTAATCTGGATACTAACTAGTAAGCCAAACTTCAACCACCAATCTGGCTGCCTTCCCATAAGCATTAACGACCACACCCCCACATTGCTGCTGCACAAAAAACTACATATCAAACCTCACAGTTCATTCAAATACTTATTTAGCAAAAAACATTTCTCCCCCACCCTATTTAATCAACTACGTCTCAACTGGTCACCACTAACATACCTACAACTAGATCATGCAGCAGAATTCTTTAACCACACATTCCTTGAAATCCTAAATAGCCTTGCCCCAACAAGAAAGATTCACACCAAAGCAAAACAACTGCCATGGCTAGCCCCCAAAACAAAACTACTAATTAAACAAAGGGACAAAGCAAGAGCCCTCTACTTATCCTCCAAAGATAAATCTATGCTTATACATTACCAGCAACTTAGAAATTAAACTGAGGCAAAAATCAAACAGGACAAAAAATATTACTTCCAATCCTCCTAACAAAAACGCCTACAAAACCCTCAAAACTTCTGGCAGAATATCAACCTCCTCCTCAACCCTGGCAGACCCCCACCCCCTCTCCTTCCACTTCAAATACCTCTGAACCTCTAGCCTCTCAGATCAACTCTACTCAACAGACTCCCTCTCTTTTAAACCTTTTCAAACATCCTTTATAAAAAATCTTCTAAGCAAGCTAAAACCTTGTAGCCTTGCTGCTGACCAGATGCCTAACGAGTTCCTAAAAATTGCAGCCCCATCTATTGCCTACCCTATCTCAATACTAATCAATCTGTCTATCTTTGAACAATATGTGCCCAACCTCTGTAAAATAGCCCACATCACCCCTCTTCACAAGAGTGGCCCCTCCACAGAGATTGCAAATTTCCACCCTATAGCAATACTACCACCCATAGCCAAAATCCTTGAAAAATGTATTCACCAACAACTCCTAGAACACCTTACATCAAATAACCTTCTAGCTAACACACAGCATGGTTTCTGCCCCAAGCACAATATTAATACTGCCCTTACTGCTTTCTCAAATGCATGCTCATCTTATGAACAACGGTCAGTTTGTCTCCACTGTATTCCTAGATATGTCAAAAGCTTTTGACACCATATCCCACCAGCTTCTCCTAAACAAACTTGCCACTTTCAACCTCAGTCAATCAACCCTTTCTTGGTTCCACAGTTACCTATCAGACCGACAGCAGGCCACCAAATGGGACGAAAACCTCGCTCCTTTACCATCTGGCAACACAGGTGTGCCCCAAGGGTCCATTCTGGGCCCCCTTCTGTTTATCAATTTTACAAATGACCTCATGTCAGCTACCAAATTAGCCACAATAATACAGTACACTGACAACACTATGCTCATCGTATCTGCTCCATCCTCCCTAGAACTACAGGTAAAGACACAAAAAGCATTCCAGGAAACATAATCATTTCTTACTAGCCATCAACTCATTCTCAACCCTAAGAAGACTAAGATACTTAACTTTACAAATAAAGCTAAAAAGAACACCTCTCCCCCATTCCTATTCTATCCACAAATGGCCCCAAAATTGAACTTACTAACCAGGCCAAACTACTAGGTGTTATCATAGACAACCACCTAAAATTTGACATTCATATATCCCAAACAATCAAAAACGTCCATGCAAAACATGGTGCTCTCTACAGAGCAAAACCATTCTTAACTCCTCTAGCAAGACTAGTCACAGCTTCATCTCAGCTTCTGTCTACACTGCTATACTGCTCACATATTTTCACCAACTTATGTAAAAACGACCTTCAAAACCTAGAATCCTGTTACAACAAAATAGCTAAGTTTGCAACCAATCTCCCTCATAAAGCTCATCACTGCACTGCTCTAAAACAATTGAACTGGCTAGAACTGTCTCACCTCTTAACTTTAAATCAACTTGTCCACACCCACAAAATTATTCAAAACCCTCTCACCTGCCCTGCCATCTCCTCCCTTGTCCAGCCTCAAACTTGTAACAGAGCCATCAGATCCTCCAACAGACCACTGCTCAAAGTTACTCAGTCCCAAAACTCCCACGGAGACTCCGTCTATTCAAACAAAACTGCTAAGTACTAGAATTCCCTCCCTTTAGTCTTACAAAGTACCCTGATTTCAAACGTAGGCTAAAAGAACACCTCAATAACAACTGGTTATGCTCATATTGCTCTCCTGGATAATGTCCTTTACCACCTTGCATAGGTTTCTTACTCTCTTCCAAAAATACTTTTCCTCCCTCATTCTCTGCACTTACCCACTACATCTCTCCCTCACTCTACCGCTTTACCTCCTAAGCACTCTATATTCTCCCCTATCTGCCTGAATCCTTCCCTTTCTGTTCACCTCTCATATAAATATGTAACTTAACAACTGACCCTTTACATTTCTTATAACTCTGTAATCTAATATCCTAAGGATGTATGGATGTGCTACCTTGTTGATTCTCTGTTTTGTTATGTAACTATTTTAGTGCTAATCAAATGTCTAATATTGTATTGTACATTAATGGAGTTTTTCTCCCTGGGTCTCCACTGAAAACGGACTACCAAGCCCAGTCAGACACTACCTGGTAAACAAATGCAAAATGAATTAAAATACATCACGAGAAAATTCTAAGTGTCACCCATACTCAAACTGGATGGTTCTCTCATGCCTAAGCATGTCACTAGAACAGGCATAGAGGATATGTCTGTTCTAGGCTCAGCTGTTTTCTCTGACACTATATAGTACAAGAGCTGTAACTGTCCAGATACTTATTAGGTATATGTCCCAAGTGGAAAGAAGAGAAGGAACCACCAAATACAGTTTGTAATATGAACTTTTGCAAGGACAAATAGACTGAAAAAAATCTTAAAACATGATGGTTGATATGATACAACTGAAAGAAAGACAATGTTCTAAAAAGATATTTGAGGTTTCAAGAAGACCCAACACCGCGTATACTGATTTTTGTTATTACTAAATAGTATAAATATGCCACAGAAGGAGGAAGGAACTAGTTAGGTCCTGGGAAGAAAGATACATTATGATATAAAGAAACAGTAAGTTTGCGGTACAGTTGTCCTTCAGGATATTATCATGTCATCTCATTCAGTACAGCATTTAATGTACAGCAGCCATAAGTGTAATTACCCCTCAAAGTATTTTAGTTTGAAGAGATCCTCAAAGTAAAACACTGAAAGAATGACTAAACAATGCAGTTATTCCATTTCTGTTGTAAAAATCATTCAGTGGTGGAATTTTGACAAATCATCCTATTTAGTCAATGATATACAGTACATATCATGTGAGGCAGCATTGACAAAAATCACAATTAACACAGCTCTCCACAGATAACCTGTCCAGCTGCACTTTGATTGCAAAGTTTAGCAGATTTATGGAGGCGATCTCTCTTCTGGATTATGTAAAAAGCATTTCAAAAAATGAAACACCATATTTTGAATTTGCAGTACATGGTAAGTTTTTACTGATATCACTGTTGTTATTACTGCTTTGTAAATGAGTCCCTCAGAAAACTATAAATGAAATCCAAAGCCTTTATTCAACTGACTGCCTAACATGAAAATGCTGGCACAGTAACAAATAAGGGACAGATTTATACAGTGTTTTAAATGTGGTAGTAACCATGTTCTAGCAATAAAAATCCACCATAGTCAATAAATACTGTTTAGAGTCTAAGTATGAAACACCTAAGTGCAGCTTAATGTTTTTAACAGTAGCCCAGCATAGAAAAAGTGTTTTTTTTGTAACTGAATATGAAGGTAATTTCCTTCCAAGGAAAGAAGCATTTATATACATTAATAGGTACTGGTTGTCTCGCTATGTTATATGAAATGTTAAAAGCACTTATTTGGCTGCTATGAACAGCGGGTGTCTGGCAACAGTTCCCTTTAGTTAATTGCCATGCAAAATGTAACAAATCAAGCCTACATCTGTGAATAAAACATAATGTTTAAAACACCCTTAAGGAACAGGAGTACTGATCTGTAAAGAAGGTTTATGGTTTCTCAGCTCCATGATGTAATGCTGAAGGCAAGGAAGTTTCATTAATGTTTATGGGCATATTTCCAGACATCTCTAAATTGTATTATGCCATCTTTGTTATAGAGCATATGTATTTCTGTATGCTCATTCTGTAATGTGTGCTAATTGCTGCACTTCTGAAAGGTTTTAGATATGTATAAAGAATTACAATGCATGTGTAAAAAGTGGTGTTTAGTATCATGTTATAGAGCAAAAGGCATCCACCATCCATTCATATTATAAGATGCAAATTTCTCAACCGTAATGTTTGCTCATATTGCTTACAAAGAAGGAAATGATAAAACAGTCACACCATTAATACCATCCCCCAACTTGCTTATTTAGGAAGAAGGTCACCAGTTTATCAAGGGCTTTGGGGATGTGGCCAGATGTTGGGGAAAGACTAGTAATGTGATATCAGATTTAAATAACTCACAGGAATACCCTACATAAGTTATAGTATGGACATCTGCCTCTTTTGAAAGTGCATGGAAAAAATATACATCTACCTTATTCCTTCAAAAATGTGTTTATTCTGTAAGAATCTATAGTGGTTCCAAAGTCATATTGCTCTGCTGCTGAGCATGAACAGGCTGGGCTAGTAAAATGTTTAATCATTTTATAAAGGCACTGAATATATGTTTGCAGTTTTAGGCAAACTTAATTTAAGGACATTCTTTAACATTTCCCTTGTGTAGAGTTTCTTATTTCAAAAAAAATTGCTATATGTTAGAACTGTACATAAGGTAAGAAGTTGCCCAGGGCAAATGTGCAGCAGAACCTTCATACCATGCCCCACATAGTTCATAAGACTTCCCAAGACCACTGAGTATTCTAGCATTTTAGAGCATAGACAGCTGCCTTCCCGAAAGAAACCATGTATGCCACTGTTATGTAAATAGTGATCCACAGTTCAATCTGCAGTTCAAAAACAAGTAGCTAAACCGTGGAGTGGGGAAGGGAGGCTATGTGATCACAAAAGGAGGCAACAAGCTATAAGCACAGCTGTATAGTACCTGCCCACTAAAGAATCATGATACATTGCTCAGCAGAACAAAGCTGAGCAACACTATCAGCATTACTTAGAATTACACTCCTGCTAGGATGGGGAAATGCCATGGGATGTAATGCCACATCCTAAGTTATGCTGACATGTAGAAAGTGTGCTGTCACAACCAGACCTAATGCACCATCAACACACACTGACACAGATAAATTCATGTGAATGGTAACTACTGCTATACTACATCCCAACATTAGCATATGATGTTAGTGACAGTGCCACCTCAGTCATGGCAGCTGGGGTTGGAAGTATAATAAAACAGCCCCTGGCATGACTGCAGACTTCTAGAGGCATAGGCTGAGCAGAGAAGTAAAGTAATGATCAAATTATCATTAAGCAAGTAGGGGGTGTGATGTGTGTGTGTGTGTGTGTGTGTGTGTGTGTGTGTGTGTGTGTGTGTGTGTGTGTGTGTGTGTGTGTGTGTGTGTGTGTGTGTGCGTGTGTGTATGTGTGTGTGTGTGTGTGTGTGTGTGTGTGTGTGTGTGTGTGTGTGTGTGTGTGTGTGTGTGTGTGTGTGTGTGCATGTGCGCTTTTGTGTGTATATCTGAAATAATGTGTCAGTGCCTGTGGCAAACAGGGTGTCACTGTGTCTAGATGAAAGTACGTAATTGTGTGAGAGTGCATTTATGTATGTGAGCATGTGTGTATGTGTTGGTGTGTGATACCTGGTTGTCCATTTGTGCTTGTGTATAAGTGTGTGTATGTGTGTATCTGTGTGTCTGTATGGTGTCTGTCTCTCTGTGCTTGATTGTGTGTGTGTGCGTGTGTAAGTTTGTGTCCAGAGTGGCTATACAGGAGTATAGCTCTACCTTTGTTTCTGGGAACAGTGGCTGTAGGTGAGTACAGAGGCACCTCCATGCTTGGGAAGATTGTCAGTAATTCCTTTGTTGCCTTTTTTGTATGCTGGCTTGTCAGGAGCTTCAGTTAACTTTATGACTCTGGTTCCTGCTTAGCTGATGGAACACTCACATAGCAGGCAGCCATTATACAAAACTGAACACTGTGTCAATGAATACCAGAAGTAAGAGACTAACTTTCACTTTCTGACATGAACAATCAGAGATATTTTCAAAATTAAATTTGTTACTTAAAATTATGACTGCAGCAAAAAAGTTCTGAGTCTAGAAATAGTAGAAAATATGATAGTTTAAAGGTCTGGTGACTATCATTTATTCTGATGTTTACAGTATATAAGAACAACAGATGAATTATATTAAGTTTTAGTCAAACAACTGTTTAGCATAAAGATTGCTATAAGAATTTCAGTCATAAGTGAATTATTTTAATTAACTTTTGGAATTTCACTGACTATTGCCGAGACCACATAGCTGGATCTTTCCTGGTATATGTTTGCTGCAGAATCTTCTGTTTCTCTCCAAGGTTTCAGAACATATACGTGGCATTAACTGCTTTGGCTTTCTTTTTTCCAGTTGTCTTACCTTATAATTCACCTCATTTAGTTTTTCTATGATCTCAAAAGGTCCTTGTCACTTTGTGAGAAATTTATTTTCAGCACTGAGTACTAGCACAAGTATTCTTAGCTTGAACTCTTAAAGTTCCCATATATTCTCTCTCTACAGACAATATAGTTCTTAATCTGTCCTACAGATCTATAAAAATACTCTACCACTCTTGCAAAGTGGGTGTTTTCCCCCTCCCATGTTTCTTTGCTATATCTGTCAGGCCACAGGGATGCTTTCTATACAGTAGTTCAAAATTATGTGGAAGCAGTTGAGACTTGAGTTACTTTTCTAACAGCAAAGAGACGTTATGGGAACAGCTTGTCCCAGTTTCCCTCATTCACTTATATCACATTTTGTGACATAGATTTTAAAGCTTTATTAAAATATAAAAATATTTAATCAGTCCATCTGTGTGAGAGTGGCATAGTGTTGTAGTTAGGTGTTTCCCTTAAAAAGATGGCAAAATTCATGCATTACCAGGTTACCTGGTCAGTAAGATTTTCTTGGAGAATTTCTGTCCTAGAAAAAAGGAGCTTGTAGCAGTTCGCCATGGCCTTTGCATTAACATTTCTTACAGTTACTTCCTTAGGAAATGTTCCTACATAACTAATAATGAATAGGATGTACTAATGGTCATCACTCAGTAATGAATAGAATGTACTGATGGTCATCACTCAGTAATGAATAGAATGTACTAATGGTCATCACTCAGTAATGAATAGAATGTACTAATGGTCATCACTCAGTAATGAATAGAATGTACTAATGGTCATCACTCAGTAATGAATAGGATGCACTAATGGTCATCACTCAGTAATGAATAGGATGCACTAATGGTCATCACTCAGTAATGAATAGAATGTACTGATGGTCATCACTCAGTAATGAATAGAATGTACTGATGGTCAGCACTCAGTAATGTATAGAATGTACTAATGGTCATGACTCAGTAATGAATAGAATGTACTGATGGTCATCACTCAGTAATGAATAGAATGTACTGATGGTCATCACTCAGTAATGAATAGAATGTACTGATGGTCATCACTCAGTAATGAATAGAATGTACTGATGGTCATCACTCAGTAATGAATAGGATGCACTAATGGTCATCACTCAGTAATGAATAGAATGCACTAATGGTCATCGCTCAGTAATGAACAGAATGTACTGATGGTCAGCACTCAGTGATGAATAGAATGTACTGATGGTCATCACTCAGTAATGAATAGACTGTACTGACTCAGTAATGAATAGAATGTACTGATGGTCACCACTCAGTAATGAATAGAATGTACTGATGGTCATCACTCAGTAATGAACAGAATGTACTGACTCAGTAATGAATAGAATGTACTGATGGTCATCACTCAGTAATGAATAGAATGTACTGATGGTCATCACTCAGTAATGAATAGACTGTACTAATGGTCATCACTCAGTAATGAATAGAATGTACTGATGGTCATCACTCAGTAATGACTAGAATGTACTGATGGTCATCACTCAGTAATGAATAGAATGTCCTGATGGTCATCGCTCAGTAATGAATAGAATGTACTGATGGTCATCACTCAGTAATGAATGGTCGTCACTCTGATTTACAAATGCACCCACAATGACTACTGGCTGTTGTATCAAAAATGATATCCACAATATATAAGGCTTTCAAAGGATTCTTAAATTCTGGGTTAAGAACTGTCCTTTGACACTATTGGTATAATGCACAAAAGTTCTGTATATCCTCCATAATACCAGGACAGGAAAATCTACCAAAAAACATTATTTATTAATTATCCATCCCTAAATGTCTACCCCCTCCATCTGCGTTTGTGATCATTTTATTACTATTCTTCTAAAAGGTTTTGAGAACTAATAACTGACTTGATATCTGTCCTTTGTCTTTGATTACCCTGCAGGGCAGGTCTTTTCTTAGCTCTAAGTACGTCTATGATGTTGGGCTATTTTGTTCCTTTTGCTTTCTATCTGTTCTTCCTATATCCTCTCTATCCCCCTGTAGTGTATTATTGTCTTCCTACTGTACCATTTTGACACTGACATACCTTATCAGTAAATTAGCCAAGTTAGCATTGCTTTCATCTGATATAAATAGCAGATTCTGTGGCTTATTTTCTTTTAAATAGAGGTATAGGCTTTTTCCCTGCATCTAGTTCGTCCTCTAAAAGGCAACTCACAAAAGCAGTTTTCCTCCAATAGGATTAGAGATATCATATTCTTAGGAACATATTGTTTTAGTTATTTATGCAGGTCTTTAAAAGCAAGGTGAAGATTTGGGAACAAAGATTGCAAAGTCATTCCCCAGTGAAACGGTTGGACCCCAGTACAAATTACCTCATAATTTTAGGACCATATTGTTTTCATTCTTTATGCATGTCTCTAAAAGCAAGGAGAAGATATGGGAACAAAGAATGCAAATACATCCCCGGTGAAATGGTTGAACCCTAGCACAAATCACTGTTAGCTGCAATCAGCTGCAAGTAGTGGTCAAAGAAGGCTCTAAGGTCAACATAGACTTCTCTGATGTCATGGACATTGACAGAAATTAAAGCATAAGAGTTCAAGGAAATACTCAGGGCAACACCTCAGGAAGAAGAGGAAATAGGAGGAACTGAAAAGGAATGGAAGTATCTCAGAACACACGTGTGAGGATCATAGAACAGATATGTGTCTGAGCCAGCTATGGAAATAAAGTACATAAAGAATGTTGGCAGTGGAATGCAGAAGTCCAAGAACCTAGCAAAAGAAAGAAAGAAGTAGGCAGTAGGAAAGATGATCAGGCTACAATGGAATACTGGTTGCATAACAAAGAGGATCAGAGAGCAGTTGCAAAAGCAAAGAACAAGACATCAACAAAACTCTGCCATTTTCTGCAAAGTGACACCAGTAGATGGCAGAAAGGAGCTCTATCAGGTTGAAGACAATGACAGATTGATACAGCAGATACAGAAGTAGAAAAAAGAGGGAGTGATGATGATGATGATGGTATGGAAGAAGGGCAGGGTGAACAGAATTACAGTTAGTTTCCATTTCTGTCTTTCAACATTTTCCTTATTTCTTTACACTTAGAGTCCTGCTTCTCATTTTGACTGGCTCTCTGCATTGCTGTATCATATTTACTACTTATATCTAACATAAAGAATGAAAGCAAGGTAGCAAATAGCAAAGACTGTTTGGGACTCCATGATTAAATTATAAAGTTAAATGATGTCGTTTACGCATGGGTACTTAGTTATAATATATAGTTCCAAGTACTTTCTGCCTTAACTTATTTGAAAAGTTTGATCTTATGGCCATGTCCTAATCCAATTTACTACATAAATATCAATGTGGAATTTACCCAAACAACTCAATAAACCATTATGGAAAACTGAGTTGAATGATTTTGAATAATATACCGTTACAATATCTACAAACAGATCTAAATCCATTGTCTGTACAATTTTGGCAGAAAATGTAAGCAAAGTAGTATGATACGATCTTCCGTGGGAAAAAAAACATTGATTGATATAATATTACTGAGATATAATTTATTTAAAAGTAAAAGCCTTATAAGAATTTTCTCAAAACATGTCCTAATATCAACATCAGACTAAATGGTCTACAATATCTTAGTTTAAGTTTTTCATTGCTTTTTGTGGACAGGCATTGCTATAGCTGACTTTCACTGCAATGATACAAAATCCTCAGTCAATGATTTCTGAAAAAGCAACTTTAGTAATTTAATTACACAGTCTCTCTATTGCTGTAGAAAGTGCCAGATATTTCATCAGAACCATTTGGGTTGTTATCTTTAACTTTTCTCAAAGAGTTGCACACCATTTCATCTGAAATGCTTGGACAGAGTATAATTTCACTACATTGTATGATAACCAAAAAGTGATTCTCCTGGACTCTCTATTCAGAGTGGAAACCTTATGATTAACCTCATGTCATCCATCCCCCACTGTTGTTTAACTATTTTGGTATGTCCTCTTACACAAGGTTTATAGCTGAATAAGCCCTTTGAATCAATACCAACATTTATACCCAGTGATATTTTCATGTATAATTGTCATGTATTTGAACTTTTTAAGATGATCTTCCTAATATTTGTAAATTGAATCCTACTTTACTCAGTTGCAAATGTTTTTGAATTTACCTACTGATGTTTTCTACAATGGTGCATTCTGGTTAATATGTTATTCCATCATACCGGCTTGCCTCTCATGTCAACTTATAAAATACTTCATACAAATATATTCCTGGCTTTTTCTTAGGACACATTATACAGTCTCATCACCCAGTCAACAGAATCTAAATTTACTATAATGTTGCCACAATCCCCTTCGCAAAAATGTATAATTGACTGTTTTTGGCTTTTCTTATAGA
Organism: Protopterus annectens; assembly: GCF_019279795.1. Classification (NCBI taxonomy): domain Eukaryota; kingdom Metazoa; phylum Chordata; order Ceratodontiformes; family Protopteridae; genus Protopterus; species Protopterus annectens. The sequence goes on along the minus strand of NC_056731.1, from coordinate 183,171,122 downwards.
GGTCTTTATTGATTTCACAAGTGACTGCATTATGATCAGAGTTAGCTAGAGGTTTTGATATTTGAGGTAGAACCCACATATAAACAGGCTTTACGACAAAAATAAATCACTGTACATGAAGATAAATGTAATTTTTTTAAAAAATTGAAAATGCTCTCACTAAACTTAACAAGGAACTCTGGTACCTGATCAAATCAACTAATGCTAGATATGAGGCAAAAGCAGCAACCCAGAAAAATGACAACCATAAAGCCTTCTTTAACAATGTTAGAAACCTCAGAAACAATGGACAATACTGCACAGGGCTAATAGAAACTTGTATCTCATACTCAGACACTCAAGACATGACAAATCTACTAGTGGATGAATTTAGCTCTTACTTTACCCCTCTCTTCCTCAACATTTCCTGATCACATACCTATATCTGTATCCCCTTAAATCTTCCAAGAACAAGTCCTCAAAGCAATTTCTGAGGCCATGAATATTGCTTCTATGGGGCCAGATAACATACTCAGCTGCCTACTGGCCAGCCTGAAATAGGACTTGTCAAACCCTTTACAGAGGCTATTCAATATCAGCCTTCAAACAGGCTTAGTGCCAGCTGAACAGAAGACAGCAGCAGTCATTAACTTGCCCAATGTTGGGGCATCCGTAGACCCATAAGTTTGACCAGACTCATCTGTAAGTCTATGCAGAGGACCATTATGGAAATAATAAATAAGGATGTAGGTAACCTTCAAATTCCTCACCCAGGCCAGTTCAGTTTTGTCAAGGGCAGATCCTACCTGCTTAACCTGGTCAGCTTCTTCAAAAAGGTTACTGAAGCAACAGATGAGGAAAAATCAGTACACACCACATATCTATACCTCACAAAGGTGTTTGGCACCATCCCACACTCAGGTATTGTTGATAAACTCTCCCAGCTAAATGTTAATCCAGATGTAACTCACTGGATAGCAAACTGTTTCACAAATAGAGCCCAGGAAATTAGGATAATTGCCTCAATGTTCTCCAAAAAAGCTGTCACTACTGGTGTACTGAGGGTTCAGTGCTTGGGGCACTCTTCTTTAGCATTTAGTTATTGGAGGTCAAGGCTAATGTTAAGGGCTTATTGCTGACCAAATCTGCTGATGACTGTAAACTTGGGGACATCATAAACTCTCTAGAGGACTCTGAAATCCTTCAAGAAGGTTTTCCAAGATGGTTGCACACTGAGTAACAGCTTAATTTCAGCTTTCACAGTGTGAAAAAAGAAACCCAGAAAAGAGAGTCAGTGAATTTGTGTTTTGGGGTAAATTTCAGTAACTGGTTAGCAAGTACACTACCTGGATGCCAGCAGAAAAGATATTCAGAGAACCTGAAAGAAAATAAACACAAAAAGTGATAAGAAAACACTGTCTGGGAAGAATCCTGCAGCAGTTTAGCAAAAAGCAGTTCAAACTCCAGCTTTGGTGCTAGACATGAATTTTAGTAATCCAGAGTAAAAAATATGTCAGATGAGCTCACAGCTGACTAAAATAAATGGAACACTAAAGGAATATATTAACTCAAATAAAAGGCTGGAAAATGGAAGAAGCTTTAAACAGATAATCAGATGATCTGCTGAAACTGCATATATCAGAGGTGGAAATGAAGAAAAGGCTGTCTAAGTATGAGACTGCTCAAGAAGAGATGTTTCCAAAAATAGTAGAATTAGAGGGCAGAGCACATAGGAAAAACCTGAGATTTTCTGCTGTACCAGAGAAACTGGAAGGAACAGACAGTATTAATTTTGTAAGAGAATAAATAAGCAACTGGACTGATATTCCACAGCAGGAGGTGTTAATTGAAAGGGCACAGCATGTGTATGCTCCAAACCTGGCCATGAGAAAACATCCCAGACCTTTAATAGTAAAGAAGCAACCCTAGCAGCAGAAAGAGTTGATCTTGACAAAACTGTGGCAGAGGGACAAAGTACTAAAAGTCCAGGACAGTAGAGTGTTTGTAGAAAATGATTACTCATTGTACACCAGGCAGAAGAGGAATACATTTATCTCAGGAATGTCGAGAATTGACTGTGAGATTCAAAATGCTGTATCCAGCGAGTTTCAGAATATTTTTTTCTGGAGGGTCAAAATCATTTATTGATGCAGAACATGCTAAGGAGGAAATTCAAATGTTTGTCCAACAAAAAAAGTGAGTTATCAAACAGAAGGGGATTCTACTTCTTATTCTTCTGATAATAAAGCCCACAGAGAGACTATGCCAGTGAAACCTTTTCCAATGTTGCAAAGCAGAATGTTTGAGTGACAGAAAAAAGCAGAAGAGTTAACTAGAAGAACCAGGAATATGTTGGAAATGAACCACCAACTGGATTTAGGAGACTGGGATTAACAGGAAGAAAACCAGCAACTTGGAAATTGCTGAAATTTTTTGGGATTGCAAAACATTAATTACATTTGCGAAGTATGATGGAAAAAGAAAAAATTGAAATATTGGAATTTTTGACTTTGTTAAACTTGTAGGGGGCTCCAAAGCATATGCCCTACTTCATGCCATTAATGTTTGGAGGAAAATTTAAAAGAGGGGAAGAGGAATTAAAGTGTTAACTGTAAGTAAAACACATCTTGTTCTTAACAGTATTTTTAAAATACATGACATAAATTGCAAGATGTAAGTAAAGCTTTTTTCATAGGTTCATAGGTTCACAGGATGATACTAGGCTATTGGCCTGGAGGCCCTTATAAGCCTAGCCAAGAATTTCACCCATGTTCCCTTAAAGTCAGCACCTGTTTCCCCCTGTCCAGCAGGGACACAAGTGGGATCCCAGGGGTGTATTTTCTGTTTCCTATCCAGTCATCCAGGTTCCTCTTAATGAGGGCTAGAGAGGTACTCTGATTGACATGGAGAAGAAGTCTATTCCACAGACAGGGGAGCCTTTGGGACACAAATCTATCCTGCCAACAAGTTCTATTAATGTCACAGACCAGGTTAAGGCCTTGTGTGCAGGTTGTGCGAGTGGAGTTTGTCTTATGGATATGCAGCAACTCCATCAAGGCTGGGTCTGAAATGGCCTTGTATGCCAGATACAGGTCACCTCTGAGCAGTCTGTATGAGACTGAGTAGAGGGACAGGGCTTTTAGCCTATCTGTATAGGACAGGTATTTGAGACCCTGGATTTTCCTGGTCAGGAACCACTGTGGTCTCTCTAACTGCTCCATGTGCTTGGCAAGGTACATGCTGAAGGGGACATCGTACTCGATAATGGGTCTGATAAGGAGGAGTACAGGGATTTTATGCTCTTCTTGTTCCTGGATGAAATACCCTTATTTATGAGGTGGGCCATGTAGAAAGCTTTCCGTACAACAGAGACAACATGGTGGTCAAAAGTCAGGTTGCTATCAACCTGAGTGCCCAAGTCCCTCATGACTGATTGCATGCTTAGTATGTTGTTATTAATTTGATAATTAGTGGGGATGCCATTTTCTCCCAAGGGGATAATGATACATTTCTTGGCATTCAGTTTGAGGCCATTCTTCTGGCACCAGTCATTAGTTTGGGTAAGGCCCTCCTCAAGGATGTTCATATCAGTAGGGAAATTTAAGACAGCACCCAGACAACTGCAAACTTGGTCAGCCACAGACCACTTGTTTTAGCTTGCACCTCAGAAAAGTATATCCCAAACAGTAGAGGCCCCAAGACTGATCCTTGGGGTACACCGCTTGTTACAGGTCTACTACTAGAGGTGGCTTCCCCTACTTTGACTGAGTGGGTTCTATCAGTGAGCCAGTTAGCTACCCATCTGGTAACATACGGGTTGATGCCTAGCTGGGAGAGTTTATCTTTTATGCCTGAGTGGGGAATAGTGTCAAAAGCTTTGACTTTTCAGTTATTTTATGTATGCTAGAGATACTAAAGTAAACTGGTCCCCCTGTTTTTCTCTTTCTTTCTTTCCTTCATCTATCTTTTGTCTTTTTCAGTTTTGAGAAATGTAGGCAATGCAACATTAAAAGAGAAGAAAGCATAATACAAGAAATATTGATATGCTATTTTTATTTTTGCATAGAAGAATGACTGAAATAAGGCCCTTGTCTTGATTTAATAACAAGTTGTAGTGGAAGCAACTAACTAAAATAACACTGAATATAGCAAACACTGAACCTTTAGTACATATATGTTTACAGTCCATTATGTGTAGTGGAATGCAACTGTGTATCTTGTTCTCATATTTCTATGGAGACAATTTGATAAGGGGGCAATACAAACAGAATACTTCATTCTTTCAATGGCTAGGAGATAATGTTTTTTGAAAGCATTTATGTTTCTTCATCTAGGACAGGAACAAGGATACGACAAAAAAGACAGTAAGTAGAAGCACATACTGTATCATGTGTCTTAGCATGTATAACCTTTATTATGGGTTAATTCAAGCCTGTGAGTGTGGCTGTTAATCTGAGACATGTAATTCTGTTAGGATCATAGGTTACTACTAGGTTAGCTGCCCTTGTGGGTCATTTGAAGCCTAAGCCAATTTCCACATGTGAGAATCAAACCATGCACCTTGAGTCTGTAAGGTAAACACCTTAACATTATTCCAACCCTGTTGTTTTTGAAGAGGTACATAGTTTATGTGTTTGATTAATTTAATAGGTTTTGGGGGTGTTATGGAGGTATGCCTGTTTTTTTTTTTTAGAGCTTTCATTAAAACAAAAAAGGTTTTGTAAAATGTGACATCAATTCAAATGGATATGTCAAGAAACAACTTTATAAAAGATTAACCTGGCAAACATTAGTGTATGCATGTAACATAAAAGCTGAAACTAGACATTTAAAAAACTGTTATACATAACATGTGGGAATAATAACTCCTTACCATAATGGCACTTTCCATATTATCTTTAAATGTGAATGGCCTCACAGATGTATACAAAAAAGAAAGAGTAGTGAACTATATTAAAAATGCAGCTATGCTACAGGATGCACATTTGGAAAAATTGGGCATGCAAATTTCACAAAGAAGGGTTTCAGGATGATTATTCACTGAAATATCTGGGGCAAAGAAAAAGGGAAGTATTTGTATTAATTGTGAGAGGAGCTCCAATAATGATAGAAAAGGGAAAAAAATATAATATTGGTAGATTTGTAGTAGCAAGCACCTACTGGCAAGGGAGGAGTCTTACAGTGGCCTGTATTTATATTCCCCCTAAAACTGCTACAGTGGAGCTTAAGAAAATTCTGGGAGAAATAATCAGCTTTCAGCAGTGAATATTACTTATAGGTGGAGACTGGAATTTGATTTGCAACAGTGAGGATGCATCTGGGCAGCCTAGAAAGTAGATTTTTGAAGAAATTTATAAAAATATTTGGTATGGAAGATGTGAATTCAGTAGTAAGAGTTTGGAGAGAATTACATATTATTCCCCAAGATACAAAAACTGGACTTGACTACACAGAAATATTTTACAGGAGCATGCACATTTAATTGAAAGTTTTGATATATATCCATTAACTATTTAAGATCATGCACCAATAGTAACTAAAATAAAAATACAGGGTAGTGAAATAAAAATGAGACACTGGTGCTTTCCCACATATCTGTTAAAAAGAAGGGAATTTAAGGAATGGATTTAGAGAAAACAGAAATTTCTACTGAAAATGTAGCTAGGGAGTGGTATACAATTAAAGTGAAGTTTAATAATTGGGTAGAAATAAAATAAAAATATGTGGTTTAAATGTAAGAAGGATTATTTAGAGGACCTGCCAAAGGTTAAAGTATTGCAGAATGGGGGAATCTCACAAAACAAGAAGAGGCGCAAATGCAGAGTGCTAAAGAAATAATAAGGGACTACATCGATAATATGCATGAGTTTAGAAATATTGCCATTAAGCAATTGTTTGTGATAATAACTCCAGAGCTCAAAAACTTTTAGCACAATGGCTCAGCTAACAGAAAATAGAAAGTGTTTTTGCCAAGCTTAGGAAGCCTATATCAAGTAAAATAATCAGAGATCCTGTAGAGGTACTAGAAATATTTAGCAAATTTTATGAAAATCTGTATAAAACAGAGGAGTATGGAAATCGAGAAAAAGTACAAATAGAAATATTTATGGAAGAATTAAATATGCCAAGGTTAGAGGTATAGGAGGCTCAATTACTAACAGTATATGAGGAAATGATACAAGAATGGACAGGAAAGTCCCCATGAATAGATGGTAACCTGTGGAAGTTTGGACTAAGAGGGAAGGAAGTGATAAAGATCTGGAAGGTCTGGTTTACCAGTATTGTAAAAGGAGGAGAAGCACCAACATCCTGGATGAAAGCGTCGGTGGCTGTAATACCTTAAATTAGTAAAGACACATCAAGCTCCAGCTTCATATATGCCCATTTTGATTCTAAACTATATGTATAAGGTGTTTATGTCTATAATGGTTAAAAGTGGTAAAGATGATGCCAAAAGTGATAGATATGGGTAAATGTTGTTTTGTGGAGGGGAGGCAAACATTTGACACCATTAATAGAATAATGATGATACATAGAGAAGCAGACTATAAGAAAATACTTCTGTTGTTGGTGGGTCTTGATGCAGAGAAAGCATTTGATAGAGTAAGCTGAAATTTTATGAGTAGGGCAATGGAAGCATTTGCATTCCCTGATAAAATTATAAGGTTGATTAGGAGGACATATGAGGAACCAAAGGTGAAAAGTAAAGTGTGGGGATTCCACTCTGATAGGTTCTGATTGACTATCGGAACCAGCTGGGGTGTCCTCTTTCCCCTTCATTATTTGTGTTATATTTAGAACCACTGGCAAACAAAATAAGGGACTCAGAAAGTGAAGGATATAATTGATATAGTAGCCAAGAAAAGCTAGCTTTATTTGCAGGTGATGTTATTTTATACCTGATGAAACCAGAAAAGGACATTTCAGTGTTGTGGAACATTCTGAGACTGCTTCAAGTCTTTTTGGGATACAAAATTAATGAAGATAAAACAAAAGCTGTAAACTATGTACCCACGCACATATTGGTTCAGAAATACCAATACTTATGAGGGCATGATAGGCAGCTAACGATACACGGGAAGAGAGTAAACAAAAGATAATACAAAAACTGAAAAATTGGAAGTTCTCTTTTATGGATATGGATAGCAAGATAGAAGCAGTGAAAATGATTTAGTCCCTTTAGCTGTATACTCAGATCAGGCATATTTTTATCTACCAGAAGAAAAGTTGTGAATTGCAACTAATAAAGACCTGAATGATTTTTTTTTCTGAGAGGGGAAGAGGGCAAGAGTCAAGTGGGATAAATTGATCCTTCCAACAGAACAAGGTGGTTTGGGATTACCTGATTTGAAGGAGTATTTCAAAGCTACACAGTTAAGGCTCCCATATATACCACAGGCAGAAAGCTATAATTCAAAGTGGAAATGATGGATGATGATGAAATGGGGGGGCTCAAGAAACAAGGATACACTGGGATTTTGATTGCAAATCATTAAGGAGAATACAAATAACCATACAGAATATTATATTTATAAAGCAGACGAAAGTATTCTAAGAAGTAAGCCAACACAGGGATGGAGAAAAGAGATTCTGCCAATAGAGATGACTGCAAGTAGGGGTACAGAGAATAGGCAAGAGGGGTCTAGAATTTACTGGAGAAAACTAGCAAAGGAGCCAAGGTATTGGGAGCAAATAATCAGAGACTGAAAGGTAACAGAATGGGAAGAGGCCAAGAATTAATTTGGACAGATTTGCCACCTTTGCATCCCTCCATTTTTTGATAAATAAGCCACATCCCCTGCATAATGATAACACACCCCTTGCCTCAGGGTAGCCACATCCCTTTTACCAAGCCACACCCAGAAGCACCAGTTTTTAACTGCCATATATGGCATTGACAGCCTTAAATGATATGGATCCCTAGGCAAAAGGTTTCAAGGCAATCCCCACTCCCGTTACCTACTATTACATGGGCATACAACAAAGTTCTTCTCTGTTTTCCTCCCATCATTGCTTTCTCTTCCTACTCAAAGTACTTTTGTTTTGTTTACTCAAGCTTTGTCTTGTCATTTTTCCCCTACATCTTTGCAGCACATCTTAACTGATCAAGACTGTACTGTAATAATGCTGGAAGAAATTTAATTATCTCCCTGATTAGGAGGCGGTAACTTTGACTGATTGTTCATAATTGCTTTAATTGATGTAGACTGATGATTGGTTAGCAATTGTATTAAATCAAATGTTCTTTTTTTCTTCTGTATGATCTGATGAAGCAGCAACCCAGCGAAAGCGCTAAACGTTTGTTTTAATAAAAGTTTTATTTTATTTCACTGTTTCCTTTTTTTTTACTTGTACCATGGTGGTTGACTCACATTTTATTTTTTTTTACTATTAGAAATGTAATTATGCCATCTAGGGGACACTAAGCCCTCAGAAGCTATGGGGTTCTAAATGCTCTCAGGTGAATTTTATACTTTTTCCACATTTGGTCAGATGAAGGCCTGAACAAAAATAAGTAAAATAGTAATAAATAAATAATGAATAAGGAAAGAAACTGATTTTTTTTTATCTTTCAAAGAAGAAATAGGTTATGTCTAAGGCTTGATGTTAAAGGCTGATGACACAGTAGTTTCCAAAAAACTGGGTAGCAGATGTCCATAAAACGAAGAATAAAATTCTTGTAAGGGCAGATAAGTCATATCTGGACTGACTGCCGATTTACCTTTATATCGTCGATCACATAAGCTCAACCTACCGCTTCGTTGACCCGTTTTCAGCAAATTTTAAACCGCAAGACTTCTTAAATGTCAAAATAATGTCGAATTCTGACATTTCCAGATGTGCCACACCCCACACTAGTGCTACCATGAGTCAAAAGGGGGCGAGATTTAGCCGTTCGCATATGTGGTTTTCGGCATTCGGGACGTTCGCATTTTGGAGTTTGCGGAAACGTGGTTGACCTTTTTGAGATCGCCGTTATAAAGGTAAACCCTGACTACCCCCCCCCAAAAAAAAAAGATAATCCCTGGGATTCATGAAGCTCGGCGCAAGGACGGTTTTAGCCTTCTGCTGAGTGTCCTCTTTACAGATGGTGCAGAAGCATCATATGAATATTTATGAGGGCATGCTGCCGCACCCTCAACGTGCACAGGAAACCTGTGCAAGTGCAGGGGGCGTGTTTAAGTGCTCTACGGAGGCTTAAACATGCCCCCACAGTTGCACAACCTACACTGCTTACTATTAGAGCCCGCTTCTAATAGTAACCAATTAATTCAGTGTCCGTGGATACTGAAATGTATGCTAAGCATACAAGAGTGTCCACGAACACTGAAATAAAATCAAAGTAGTAAACACACAAGCACGTAGTGGAATGTTGAGCCCCTGTCCCCAGAACTATCACAATTAGATTCCCCGTGTCCCTATTTTACATTTGTATTGCTTCATTATTGAATGTGTAAGCGAAGCACAGCATGTTTCTGCATCACTGCCCTCTGCTTAGTGTAGCTTATATATCAAAATCATCCAAAAAGAAAAAAACATGCAGAATCAATGTTAATGTCAATAGTGTAGTGGTTAGAGCATCCGCCTAACAAAGAGACATTCACAGTTCAAGTCCCACTATAGCACATATCATTTTCCATGTGGAATGTGTATATGAACATATTTATACATCTATTTGCTGTATAACCTACATAATAACATGTAAATGTGAACTGGAGTACTGCATGAAATGTTTAACTAATGTCATTTAATCAACGTGGTAGTGTCATAATGAATAAGGCACTAGTAAGCAGGTGTAAGCACAAATAAGCAGAAGTAAACATATATGAGTACCAGTAAGCAAGTCTAAGTGTGTTTGCGTGGGTGTAAGCAGTGCCCACACACATTAAGTATAGTAGAAGCTAACTGAATTTAAGAAACTGTAATCAGGAGATAGCACAGCCTACCATCGCGCAAACACGCACACACCCGCTCACAACTGCTTAAAAATGCTTTAATCAGTTTGTATCCAACTGCCCTTGTTCTGTCCAGCAACAAACAAAATGGTCTCTGCAAAGGTCAAACACAGGACCCTGCACACCACAGCCAATGTGATTTATCACTAAGCCATGGCAGATATACATAAATCTGATTTTATCACAAACATATTATCCAGCACAGTCATGCAACAGCGTAGGAAATGTATATAATTATGTAGATGTATGTGCTTGTGTATGTACAGATATATAATACATATATATATAATACATATATATATATATATATATATATATATATATATATATATATATATATATATATATATATATATATATATATAGAGAGAGAGAGAGAGAGGGAGAGAGAGAGAGCTATGAAGAATGAACACTGTGACAATAAAGCATACAAAATGAATGAGAGGGAAAACAACAGCAACTCCAGTATTATGTAGTGCTGTCAGCTTATGTCACATTAAGCTGGGCAGGGGTGAGCAAATCACTGCTACTCAAACCACAGGCAGGATACTACCAGTGGGAGTAACATTGTCGATCTGCTAAGTCTACTTTACAAACAATCACAGGGTAGTCCCTGGTGGAACTACCCAAAAATTGCTAGGTTGTGTGGACTTCCGACCATTACACAAGCAAGGGCAGGTATGTTCAAGGACCAAATGGTGGGAGAGCCTGATGATACATGGGTTGGGACAACATACATGTAGGGTCCCTAACGCTGGGGAGAGGGCAATGTGTGGAGGTGTGTTATGGCTGTGATAGCAACCGGAGAATGGATGGTTTGCGTGTATGGTGAACTCGGGTGGGGTGGAAGAACCATGGGTATGAGATTATGGATCCAACGTGTGTCAGGGTTGGATGGCCAGGTTCTCATTGGACCGCCTCAATGAGGTCAGCGAGTTCATTATAACTAAATATACATATACACATGCATACATCTATATGTAGAAGTACATTCCCTGTAACACATTCATTCCTTTTGCAGACATAAATAACATGAAAGTGCCCCTACAAACCTTGACAGTAGATAGAATAATAGGGTGTGCATAAGAGGAAAGGGACGAATCTGCAAAAATGCAGAAGTGTGTACTTTGTTTGAAGTGAGTGCTGTTCTCAAAAAATAAAATGTGAGGACTTTCTCGCTATAAAATAGTGGAATCATTCTTGTGATCTGCCTGCTACAGCAACACCAATCACTAAACCGGTCCTATTTGTAATATAATTTTGCCGAACTCATACATTATTAGCTTTCATGTGTAACGTGTGCGTTACCACATAGTCATAGTTATTAATTTATTGTAGTGTCTTGTTAATGGGAGTAACGATGTAATGAAGTATAGATTCTAATCTTGAAATAAAGACATGTGTGTCCCAGGTGGGACAACCCAAAATTTGTGAATAGTGTCCTGTTGGTCACTCCTTTCACCAATGTTTGCGGAATAAAAGGTTGGAATGTCTGAGGATATGTGGAGTGAGTCAACCCATGGGATGGGTCTACAGGAGTAGGGAGTGGCCAATGTGTAATGGTGTGGATACACTGTGTATCCAACTGGAGAATGGATGACTGCTGTGTCAGTGAAGTGTTGGGGTGGGTGTATGGAGAACTAGGATCCATGGGTATATGGATATATATGCAAATGAAGCAGCACAGCAATAGTGTAGCGATTAGAGCATCCACCTAATGAACAGACATTCCTGTTTCGAATCCCACTGCAGCACATGCCATTTTCCATTGCTAATCTGTATATGAACATATTTTGACATCCGTCTGCTATATAACCTGCATAATAACAATTAAGAGTGAACTGGAGTGAAGTGTCAGTGTCATAATGAATAAGGCACTAGTAAGCATGTGTAAGCATAAATAAGCAGTAGTAAGCATATATAAGCACCAGTAAGCATGTTTAAGTGCGTTTGCATGGGGGTATATATTGCCTACACAGATCAAGCAAAGTAGAAGCTAACTGAGTGTAAGGAACTGTAACCGGAGGTTAGCCTTGCTTAGCTCTGCACAAACCCACGCACACCCGCTCACAACTGCTTTAAAGTGCCTTAATCACTCTGTACCCAATGGCTCATGTTCTACCCAGCAACAAAATAAACAGCCTCTGCAAGGCTAGAACTCAGGATCCTGTACATCACAGTCACAGTAGTTAACCACTATGCCATGATAGCAACACATATAAAAGAGGTATCAGCAAACTAATCCTCACCACAGGGAAATCAAATCAAACATGTGAACTGAATCTATGTACAGTGTAATGTTCTATAACCCATCACAGACCATAAACATGTGAATTGGAGTACTGCAGTAAACACAGAGTTGAGGTGTCACTGTAATAAAGTTTTGAAGTCCCTAGGACCCCTTACAGTGTATGTACACATGAATCACGGATACCAGACACATATATAGCCTGTAATGAATAAGACATCATTGAAAAAAGGCAAATATAATGCTAGATAACCAATAAGCAATGCTAAGCGCAGCACAGCCCAACAAAGTAATTGTAAGCAATGTGTAGGGAAGCCAATACAATATGCCCACAGGTACACCTCTTTAAGCAGTGCCAAACTGAAGTAAGCAGGTGTGCCCATAGCTTAGCCTTTTTGAAAGTGGCCAATTAAGGAAAAGTGCGAGAATCTGGCCCTACTTAAGAGGCAGGAATACTGGTTGTAGCATCCCCCTGCAGGCAGAATGGCTGGAGTGGGAGAATGCACTCACTTCAGAGCGCAGCGCTGGGGCATCCAGGAGTCCAAATACATGGTATGGCTCCTGGTAAAGCACCATGACAGGAGACTACTGCATGGCCAGTACCAGGGCTCGCAGTACAAAATGGAGGCCTGGGACAGTCTCGCCCATGACCTCACTACTGCCACAGGTATCCCCGGACTGGTGAGCGGCAGACGGGGGATGTCCTGGAAGAGTGGATCCAGGAAGCAAGGCAGATGTAGAATGCCCCAGAACTGAGTAAGTACTCCATCCACTACATAGTTAATAATTGCCTAGCTTGTGTATACTATGGATAGGTATGGCTAAATATCACTGTACTTCTCTGACAGCTGCAGATGAGCATGCTGCGAACCAGCAAGCCTATGATGCTAGGCTGCAAAGGATGTGTCATGAGGCAGGTTAGTAAATTGCCTGCATGTACTGTCATAACAAATAAATGTAAGAGCCTCAGAAAGTGTTGTACCCATATACAGAATTGTGTAATATGCTGTGAATAAAGGTGTAACCCCTGCATTGCTTCTGTGTACTCTGCAGTCATATGTTGTTGTACTGTTGCAGTTATTAAACAGTACTGTTGTAGTAAGCAGTGTTACCCACACTGTGGTATGAAGATAAAATGTGTATGAAGTGCTGTATAACAATGTTGTTAGTGCAGACAGGTCAGTCATATTAGACAAGATACATTGCAAAGCCTCACAACAATTGCCTGATAGCATAATGTACAGTGATCTTAACTTTAATGCTTTTGTCACACACAGCAGAGTTTTGGATCCCAGGAGTGGTAGTAAGTTGTATGCATAATCATTCCACACAACTGCACACAGTTTGTTAGAATGCTCAGAGAGAAAGCTGTATGCATATTTGCACTTAACAACTGTACAGATTATGCTAGAATGCTCAAATAGAGAGTGGTATGCATATTCATGCCCCTCAACTGTTCCAATCTGCCCAGTATGTCCTGATAAATGGCCCACATCACCTGCCTTTCGCCCTGTTCCCCTGACAAAGTAGTGTGATGATCCAAGATATGTAGGCAGCTGTTAATGACATATAACTGATAGTCCGACTTGTACATAGTCAGAGAATGTACATGCAAACATACCTGTCATCCCAGCATCTCACCCAAAGTGTATGACAGCAGTCTCAAAACATGTTTCATTAACACCTGCATCTTGTCAAGCCTGTAAGTAAGACACAGGTCCCATACATAGTAATCTACAAACATACCATTGTACAATATGACTCCATTAGGTGGTGTAATAATACATGTAAGGGACAGACCACTGCAGTGATTATGAATGTTGTGAAAACTATAAGGATTTATTAGTTGTTAATTGAACTCTCTCTCTCACCCCTACCATATGTGCAAAAATAACTGATTTACACAACCATTTGGTTTGTCTACACTCCTAACCTTTGTTGGGACATATGTCCTATTGGTTTATAAATATTCACATCTGTTTCTATGCATGTGCCATGTTAAAATATTCCCATATTGGTGGCCTGTTGCCATCAATGAAACCTGCATGTTGTTGTAATGGCCACTGTTTACCCATATATGCATGTGTTCTGCCTGCTCTGCAACTATTTTATATCTGGTGCCCTGGGTAATGGGAATACCTATGCATGCTGTTATAACTAATCATGAATGCTGTTGACTATTACTAACCCATATCTGCCTTAAACATGCTACAACATAGCTCGTATGGGAAGGCCGGTCCCAGTGGACCCACCTGTCCCACCTCAGCTGGCCATGGCACCAGGCACCAGCACATCTGGGGCCCAGCCTGGGACCTCCTCATCCATTGGCCCTGCACCACCTTCGGGTGGAATCACCACAGAGGATGGGGCTCGACCTACCCCCCGGCTGCGGGAGCAGACAGGAACCTGTCACCCATGGTAAGGTCTGGGCTGTGGTGCGTAAGGAGCTCGACAGGGAGATTGAGACCACCTATGCCAGCTTGACAGCTGAGTGGAGCGACTAGAGAGTGAGCCTGCCTCTTCTACACAGCCCCCAGCACAGCCACCTTCTGGGCTGTGAAGGTGCAGTGGTGACTGCCCATGGGTGGGGACCTCAGTCCCACTGTATCCATTTGTGGGCTCATGGGCTTGTAACTTCCAAACACCCCTCCCTGTCCAAGGTGTTTCCCCCACATGTCATATATGGCCCCTGTATGCATCTTGTTTGTCTTGTCTGTCATCCTACTCAACCTATCCTCCCTGATCATACCTACTCTCCTTCCCCAACATCCCACTGTCACCTAAAAATAAAAGAAAAAAAGGGCAATCTGTTTCCACAAAAAAAGCACGCCCCATACATTGCTGTCCATTTCACACACGTGTCAACTGGACATATGTAAACGTTTCTAATTAGCATCACAACATACTATTGTTGTCCTCACCCCTCTCTCAGGGCTATGAGTGTCCAAATGTACCGCCAAATTTATTGCATATGCACAACCGTTGCTGTAGAAAAAATGGATAGCTATGGACCTTCCCTACACCCTTTCTGCACATCCCTAGCTACCTTGCCTACCGTCTTTCCCTCTTTGTGCCCCTTTTTCACCACTTTCCTATCACCCCTTTTTTCTTTATTTTTAAAGAAATTAGCGTAGGGGTAAGCGGGAGTAAGCACTTTTAAGCAGCAGTGAGCGGGTTTCAGCCTGTTTGTGTGGGGGTAAGCACTGCCTATACAGGTTAAGCAAGTGTAACTGTAACCAAAAGTAACCACTGCTTACCATCGCACAAACCTGCACACACCCGCTCACAACTGCTTAAAAGTGCCTTAATGACTCCGTATCCAATGGCCCTTGTTCTGCCCAGCAACAAAATAAACGGCTCTGCAAGGCTCGAAACCAGGACCCAGCACACCATAGCCAATGTGATTTACCAGTAAGCCATGGCAGATATGCAGACATCTGATGTTATCACAAACATATCATCCAGCACAATCATTCGACAGTATAGGAAATGTATTTCATTATCTAGATGTAGGTGTGTGTGTGTTTATGTCCAGATATATATATACATACATAGATATAGATATATATATAGATATATCAAGAACCAACCATGTGACAACAAAGCATTAAAAAAGAATGAAAAGGAAAACACCAGCAACTCCTGTATTATGTAGTGGTGTTGTCCTATGTAGTATCAAGACTCCCTCAGACAGACATATGTCATTAATACACGCAAACATTTGTACATTGCCCAAATACATTGCTTTGAGCATTTTATTTACATTAACAAAACAGTTCCTGTCCAATCATTATGTGAGAACAGTACTCTTGCAAGGTGCTGTGTGCAACATCATCATCATTAAAAAGTTAAATGGGGTAACCATAGAGGGACCGGTAGTGTCGTGTGTACACTGGGGTTGTCTGCATCACATGTACCTGGAACCTTTAGGAGTCATGTGCATATCAGGATTGTGTGCCTGAGAGAGGGGTGAGGACAACAGTAGTATGTTGTGATGCAAATTAAAAAGGTTACATGTGTCCAGTGGACACATGTGTGAAATGGACAGCTATGTATGGGGCAAAAGTTGTTCTGGGAACAGATTGGCCTTTTGTTTCTATTTTTGTATGGTGAGAGTGGGATGTTGGGGAAGGAGAGTAGGTATGCTCGTGGAGGATAGGTTGGGTAGGATGACAGACAAGACAGACAAGACAGCATACAGGGGCGGTATATGACACATGTGGGGGGAAACACCTTGGATGGGGAGGGGTGTTTGGCAGTCACAAGCCCATTAGCCCCCAAATGGAAAAAGTGGATCAGAGGTCCCCAGCCATAGGCATCCACCACTGCACCTTCACAGCCCCAAAGGTGGCTGTGCTGGGGGTTGTCTAGGAGGGGCAGGCTCACCCTCTAATTGTGCCACTCTGCCCTCAAGCTGGTGTAGCTGGCCTTAAAATCCCTTATTGAGCCCCCTACACACCACTGCCTGGACTGTACGATGGCTGACAAGTTCCTTTCTGGACTTTCTCCCAGGGGGGGGGCGGTAAGCCCCATCCTCAGTGGCAGTTTCAGCCAAAGGTGGCACAGAGCCAACAAAGCTGGAGGTCCAAGGCTGGGCCCTAGAGGTACTGGTGCCTGGTGCCATGGCCAGCTGAAGTGGGACAGGTGGTTCCACCGGGACCTCCAATCCCATACAGCCTATGGTGTTGCAGTTTTAACACAGATAAGGCTTAGTCATAGTCAACAGCATTCAGGATTACTTATAACAGTATGCACAGATATTACCATTAACCTAAGACAACAGATGTCATACATTTGCAGAGGGAGCACAACACATGTATATATACTGCATGACATGTGTCCAAAGTGTAGATGACTTGTGACTGCAGCTATGAACAGTGGTCCATTATTGGCATGCCACTGTGATAACTTCAGACAGTGACTGGCATACCACTGTTTCATGTGATGTATGTCCAATCAAGGATGCAATGTCAGTAACTCTCATCACTGTCACCGTGTACTGACTGCAATCCTCACACTATGCTTCTGCAGTTCACAGATGTGTGTTCTGTGAGTAACACAAGAAACAAATGGTTCCACAGACTGACCAGTCCACAGATGACCCTACAGATGGGGGTTTCCTCACAAACAGAGCACTGTGTTGTCAGTTATTAAAACATGCAGACTAGCCATTAAAACACAAAACCTGTTAAACTGGCAGTAGTCTGAATGAAGCATAGCAACACTTACATAATGTAGTCATGTCTGGCACATCACCCTCCTGTCTTTCAGCCATTTTCCACAGTGTATGTTGTTTGATGAATATCCAGATTTCATCTGTGATGCTGTTTACCAAACACGAGATCCAGGTTCCACTCACAGCGACTGTCATGGACAAACACTAACATGATGTTCCTAGATATTGGACTGTGTTTCCATGCAGTTGGCTATGGGAATGTCACCACGGCTGTTCCACATGCAATCAGCTAGAGGAGGACTGCAATATGTGGAGAGGCCATCATCTGATCATGACCATCACTTACCAAACACAAGCTGCTGCTGAGCAGGTGTACATCCCCACATCCACCAGAGAGTGTGTGGGAGGGACAGACAGAGGCAAGGTACATCAGAGAAGGGCTGGAAGACTAAAACCTAAGCATCTTCTGCCACACACCTACCAGTGCAGGGGTTCAAACCCCTGATTGACTAGCCATTGCCATTACAAGTGCATGCAGTTACTCCATGTGCCACATAGCTGACTTGTTGGTGTGCTGTAAGAACATATATGTGTGTTGGTGAGCGACATCTGCAACAGAGATATAGCAGGCATACATTAGGTGTAGCACACATGGCTGTCCACATGAACAGATGTCATTGTCAACACAGCCACACTCTCTAAGGGACTCAGACACATTGGCACACTTTGGCAGGCTCACAAATACACTTCCTAACTACTTTGTTTGCCACACTACAGTAATGCACAGGTATTACATGCACCACTGGGGTTATCCTGAGGTTCTATGGGCTAGGCCATGTGAAAGTGTCTGACATCAGTCAGTATGCCAGTGGGAGTTATACTGGGTGTGACTGTGGTTGGGAACATCATACCCCACATGCAGACACAAGTTGCCAGTACTGACATGCATGTATGCATTGCTTCATGGGTGTGTAGTGGTTGGCTGTACAAGATGACTGTACAAGGCTGGGTGAGGGGTAATCCTTGGCATCAGGCCATCTGACAATGCTCTGCAGTGTGGTTCAGGGTTGTAGTGTCTGCAATGTCCCACATAGATAGGTATTGTATTAACTGTCCTGTCATCCTGGTTACTATTGTGTGTGGCCATTGCTTTGCAATGCATGCCATGTCTGTGTTTGATAGTCCTTAACATGGACATGGCCTGGGATGTACACATCCCACATTAATGTACAGTGACATGTCTAAGTGTACCTGGTTTGCCTGGCACATGTTATGTACACAGACTGTTATCATCAGATGTGCCAATCCTGGCCTGGTGTGGCAGGACCTGCTAATAGACAGCAGGTTGACCCTGTACCTGCATTGATAGCATGATACAGGTATTCCCTGGTGTCAGTGGCATCTGTTCATACAGGGCATGTGTGTAAGGCATTGTATGTCCTTTGTGGATCACATTTGATGGCACCACATATGTTGCAGGCATCCAGTGGGGACATAGTGAAAGCGCATTGTCCGCAATTATGTGCCCATTGTACTGGTGGACAGGGTGCCATGCCCTCTGCAGCCCACTGCAATAACACCATGCTTACTATCTGTCAACAGTGTGCAGGGTACTAGCAACATAGCGGGATTTGTCTAGGCAAGTGTGTTTGTGTATGACACATGGGTTCAGACCATATTCTGGGTAATAGTAGGGTTGCTTACTTTTGCCAGATGTAGGAGTATGGCTTGCCAACCCAGTCTCTTAGCTGATTTAAATCTATAATCCTCATGAGGTGGATATTGTGACATATAATATGGCCACCATATAGGAAAACTGCAAAACCCACTCCTCAACATGTCCAGTGGTTAGACACTCACAGCCACCACCACCCCCAGGATATGACTGACAAACACACAGACTCAGAACTAGAACTCCTACCTAACAACTTTATCACATTACATCATTACACAGTTACAGCACATGCTACAGAGATTACTGGGCTACCCCATCCCCAAAGGTGTATTTCACAAGGAATGACATCAGCAGGTTTAACAAAGTAGGGCATTTCACATTTCCTGCAAGTGAGTAGCCTAAAATGCATTGCTCACAAAACAGACAGTGAGACACAGACAAAGCATCCACAATTGACATGTGTGGGTATAGAACCCATGCCCAAGATCTATACCACACTACTGCATGGAGATGTTATAGGACACACCACAGGGATTACTAAGGAACTTGCTCCCCAAAGGTGTATTTGACAAGGAATGACATCAGCAGGATTACCAAAGTAGGGCATTGTAAATGTCCTGCGAGTGAATAGACTATAATGCATTGCTCCCTACACAGACATTGAAACACACACAAAATATACATAACTGCCATGTTTGTGGATGGAACCCTACCACAGATCTAAATCACACTCCAGCAGTACACAGTTACCCAACACACTACAGAGATTACTGGGTTGCAGCATTCCCAGAGGTGTAGGTCTAGGTGGGTGACATCAGAAGCCATGCCAAAGTTGAGTATATGACTTGTAAGGAGTGTGAGTACTCTAAAAAGTATTGTTCCCTTCTCAGGCAGACAGACACACACACACAGTTGGCAAGTCGGGGATTAGAACACCTACCAAACTAGTTTATCACACTACAGCATTACACAGTTACAGGATGCACTATGGAGATTTCTAAGTTACAGTTGTCCCAGAGGTGTATGTCTAGATGGGTGGCATCAGCAGGATTTCCAAAGTAGATCCAATGAATCACAGTGAGTGTGATTAGCCAAACATGCAGCACTCTCTACACAGGCATAGGAACAGACACCAAAGAAGCCACAACTCCCATGTGTGAGACTAGAACCCATACCAGAGTTCTATATCACACTACAGCATTACACTGTTATAGCATGCACCACAAAGATTGCTGGAGTATTCTTTTCATCAAAGGTGTACTCCCCAGTGATTGACATCAGCAGGATTGCCAATGTAGGGCATTTGAATTGTAGTAAGTGTGACTAACCTAATTTCCACAATTACTCTGTATGCATTAATCGCTGTCCTGGCTGGACAAAAATACCCCACCTTCTGGTCATGAACTCAAGACACTGTTCATTATAGTCACAGTAGCTAACAAGTAAGCCATCTCAACAGTACATGAGACTGAGGTTTCACCACAGTAATACCAGTATAGGCTAATCAAAGTGAACATGTAAATGTATATACAGTTGTCCATAAAAGACCTCCCCAAAGCCAGCTTCATGCTACACAAGGCAAAAGTGACAATCTTTGTGACACCCATGGAGACAGGAGCTGACAGTTCTACAGATGAATCCTGTACTAAGGTACGAGCACATCCACTTATGCATGATTCCTGACATCCCACATGGAACAACAATGCTCACCTCCCAAATAAGCAAACCACTCTGGTGGTCTCCTGCCATTAACAGAGTATACAACAGAAGGTAGACACTGTTGAAGCAAAAAGGATACTCCAAGGATGCAAACAACTCCCTTACCAGCCAAAGTAAGATGATGAGATCCCCCATGGAATCCTCCAAAGCTGGTTATGTAACTAAAAGCACCACATATTCCACAGACAACCACACACCATTCTATAGTTATCTCCAGAATCTAACAGGCAATGCTGAGACATGCTCTGAACTACGACAGAATAGCATTACACAGATTGCACCCATGGATTGTGCCAATATCCTGGCAGATTGGTTTAGTGCCACAGTCACCCCTTCTCACCCCAAAAGGGCCAATGGCAATATGAACAGAGTTCCATTGGCCAGTAATCACGGCCACACAGGCAGAAACCGCACTATCCACAGCTAAGAATACATCATCCATGGGACCAGACTGTCATGTGTAATCATAACCTCACATCAGGCCTGGTGCCCACTGAGTGGCGCACAGCTGTAGTTATCCCACTCCACAAGGGGAGATCCACCTTGGATCCCTGGAACTACTGTCACATCAGTGTGACGATCCTGATCTGCATGGCTATGGAATGCATTATCAGGGAAGTTTGGAACACAGACATTGGCAACCCTCAAACACTGGACCCCATGCAGATTGGGCTCATGGAGGGCCAGTCTTGCCTCTTGAAATGGATTGTATGCTTTGACTCAGTCTGCATAGCTGTTGAAGAGGGTAAGACAGTCCACAATGCCTATGTGGACCTCGCCAAGCCCTTCAATACCATACACCAGTCTGGAAACATAGATTAATGCACTAATCCAGCCATACATCCCTATGTCACTTGATGGTTTGCCACATGGCTTACTGACAGAACTAAAACTGTAGGTGTAACTGTCTCCAAATCCATCCCCAGACAAGTGACAGGTGAAGTACCTCAGGGTTCAGTCCTAGGACCACTGTTGTTTGAATTCTACAGCTCTGGAGTACAGTCCAACAGTACAGGACTCTGGCTAACAAAGGTAACAGATGACTGCAAAATTGGAGTCATTATGACGCTGACTGCATGATATTTTACTGATACCAGCCTGACATCATACAGGTGGGATGGGGTACTGTTAACATCTTGTGGCCTTGTTGTGTAAGGTCCTGGTTATGGGATCTGCAACAGTTGGTAGTGTATTGCAGGTCAGACATGTTTTGCTGTGGGGGGGAATACCTATTTGTGCATGACGTATGTTGTTTGTGCCTGTCAACCACATTCATGGTACATGTGGACATATATGTTTCTGCTATGTTCCCACCTTATCTACAGATGTATGTCCGTATATACCTATATAGATATAAATATCTGCTTACACATATGTGGATATATATATATATATATATATATATATATATATATATATATATATATATATATATATATGTGTATATCTCCTCCTCTCATATATATATATATATATATATACATATATCTATACATATACATACATATATATATATATATATATATATATATATATATATGTATATATATATATATATATATATATATATATATATATATATATATATATATATATATATATATATATATATATATATATATATATATACATACATTTGTATCTGTGTAGACATTAATATATTTTCACACACACATACATCTGCATGTTAGAATACATACTCTGTACTGTTGAATGAGTGGGCCAGATGATATGTTTCTGAATACAGCAGAGTTATGCATATCAGTGGTGGTTTAGAGGTAAACCCCTTTGGCTATGGTGTGCTTGGTCCTGGGTTCAATCCTAGCAGAGGTCGTTTATTTTGTTGCTAGGCAGGACAAGGACCGATGGATACATAGTGATTAAGGCACTGTAAAGCAGTTGTAAGCATGTCAGGCATGGTATGCCCATTGTGAGTCACATGTGACGGCACCATAGGTGGTGCATGTGTCCATTGTGGAACATGGTGGAGGTGCACTGTGTGCATGTATGTGCATATTTGACAGATGGCCAGGGTGACATGCCATCTGTAGACCACTGCTATCACTACATAGTTACTATCAGTGGCCAATATGCAGTGTACTACCCACATATTGGCTGTTGCCTAGACATGTGTGTGCATATGACATATGGGTGAGTATGTGCTCTGGGTAATAGTGGGATTGCTAACTGTGACTGGCTGGCCTTGATGTCACATGTATGGGTATGGATTTGCATCCCAGCCTCACAGCTAAAGTACATCTGTTATCCCTGTATGGTTGACATTGTGATATAGAGTACAGCCAACAAAAAATATATGCAAAACCCCCTTCACATTGCCCACAGGTGTCAGACACTTACAACCACCACTACAGAGGATGCAAGTCACACACACACACCTATCATATCTGGTATTTGAACCCCTACCTAACTAGTTTCTTACATTATGGCAGTATGCAGTTATACTACATGCCACAGACATTACTGAAGTACTTCTTCCCCAAAGGTGTATGTCACAATGAATGACATCAGCAGGATTACCAAAGAAGGGCATTTCAACTGTACTGCAAGTTGTACATGTCTTTTAACTGTGTGTACCTGCTGCTTACTGTCGCAAAAACACATTTAAACCCACTTACAACTGCCTTATTCAGTCCTAAATGACATTATTAACAACCCTTGCAGGTCTTGAACCCTGGACCATACAAACAATAGTCAATGGACTGACCACTAAGCCATCTGGGTTGTATACATGCTCTATGGTGTTTATAATACATATTTTACTACAGGTATTCCACAGTGCTGAAAACAAATGGGACAATCACTTTGTGTACATATGTACAGTACCCTTGAATGTACTGTAATCTGTGAAACAACATAGACAAGTCTACATATGTACAACTGTTATAAATAAATACTAAATACATACATGCACTTACTGGATGTGTATACACACACACACACACACACACACACACACACACATATATATATATATATATATATATATATGCAATATATATATATGCATATACACAGCTATAGCCATATATATAAACATGTCTGAACACCCTTTGTGACACAGAAGTGTTCCAAAGGAATTGACGTGCACACAAAACAGAGGCAACACTTGTATTATAACATTTAAATCTTAATCAGTTCACCAGAGAAGGGATGGTTGTTGTGTATGTGGAGTTTGGGGTGGGGAATGATGTCTAAGGAAATATACCCCGGGGATTGTGGAGTTTTGGTGGGGGAATGATGGGTATGGAGATACACCCTGGGGACCACTTCTGTGTCACTGCTCAACAGTCGTACAGGAAAATAACAGTAGTCATTCTTGACTGTCTATTTTTTTCTATTCCTAACTATGTAATAATTTGTAGACTCCACTCACCACAGATGACTACCATGGTGTGCAGCATGTTAAAAGACATAACACATGTGTATGCCTGGCTAAAGGGTAGTCACACACACACACACACACACACACACACACACACACACACACACACACACACACACACACACACACACACACACACACACACTTGTCAGTATTGTGCTTACAACTTTTGCCTATGTAAAGGTAACTAGTAGAGTGGTATGCAGTTAGGGTATGTGCCACAGAACCCATACAATTACACTTAATCTGATTCTGCTTCTGAGCTGGGAGACATCACAGGACTGATTACTTGCAGTGGGGAGTGGGGGAGGGTGGTTTAGCAGATGACATGAATAAAGGCCAGTGCAAAAGGTGGTTTCTCTTTGGAAAGCAGTAAAACCCACTGTCATGGCAGGATGCAGACACAAATACATACACACTCAGGCATTTGCTGACACACACACACAGTTGCCAGTGGTGGGATCAGAACTCCTGCCTGTCTACAGATCATTATTACAGTACTATGCAGTTATGAGACACGCCACAGAGATTACATATTTCAAGACAGTCAGAATGCCCTTCTAAGATTGAGGACATCAACAGGGATACTGACAGGATGTACATAGCTGTAAACCTGTATGTTTAAAGTAGGAGTCCATTACAACCTGTTTGCACAAACAAGACACATCTGCAGGTAAGACATAGGTAGGCCTGAGAGGTATAGTTGTAGCACAACAAGCCCTGAACTGGAGTATGCCCATCTGTGGAATGGACAACTACTATCACTATACAGGGTTCCAGTGGTCATGCTCATACACATAGAATCACAGGACTTGTTTGGATGCATTGACATCAATTACACAAGATGACAGTGGGCATGCTCATACACTTAGTAGCACAGGGCCATTCGGGGTGCACTCTGACTCCTACTACACAAGATTATACTGGGCATGCTCATACACTTAGAAACAAAGGGATTGTTTGGATGCACTGACTCAAATTACACAAGGTGGCAGTGGGTATGCTCATACACTTAGTAGCACAGGGCTGTTTGGGATGCACTCTGATTCTAACCACAGAAGGCCACAGTGTGCATGCACATACACATAGATGTACAGAACACTTTGTAATGGACTCCTATTGTAAACACACAGGTTTACAGCTATGTACATCTTAACTGTCAGTATATATGCACATCATACAGATTTACTACCAGATACATGTATGTGGCCCATAAATGATATATCTGCATCTATGCTGTGTGATACACATGCATGCATGTACATGAAGTACTGCCATATATATGTGAAGTATACACAATCATGCATGTGTGTGACAGACATTTGGTTAATTGGGACACACAGGTGGATGCAAAATACAGCATGTGTCACACACATTGCTGCCCTGAAAGGCATGCATTGATATCAGGTTGTGGACAGTGGCATTATACTTGGAATAGTGGAATGTGCAAGCATAATATGCGAGGCCCATTGTCTAATGGTACTGAGGTGCAGGTGTCAAGATGATCTCTCCCAGCTGTTCTAGTAGTTGTCATTATTAGCAGGACCACTCCACTAAGTATATCTGACATTGGTCATCTACACAATGTCTGCTGCTGTCTGTCACCTTAGATGTAGCATTTGATACCAAGCACAATACTATCACTCACAGTGATGTCATGGTATGAGTGGCAACTGCTTGACCAAAACAATGAGCCAATGCCCTGCTGTAATTATGAGGTTGTCCAGTGTCTGTCATTCTGGGATGACATGACTGAAAGAAGACAAGCCTTTGTCACAGATCACATGCATCCATGATTCAAGGGAATGTGGATAATACCTAGGTCTCATTTACCCATATAGTGCCATTCAAAGGCAAATGTTCTAAACACAGACGAAACACCCTGACACCTACAAGACAATTGCATTGGATGCTTATGCTAACCAGTGCTAGATGTGTGGCTTTCGTAATCCATTTGCTCAATGTAGAACCTACAATGGGGAATACTGACATCTGTGCAGTGAGGAACACCTGGCTGAAGGCTCTGTAATGCACAATAGCACTACCACATTATAACTCAGATCCAGACATGTGGGCCATAGCACTGGTGCAGACCACTCCAGGTGGTGGTGTCCACATATTCATAAAGGCTACTCACAAGTAAAGACCACTACTCCAACATAATTTATCACAGATAAGTCAGGTATGGGTGACAGTGGTAAAAGCTGCATTATAGGTTGCATCCTCATATACATCCACCACCATGTCCTCAGACTACCAACACACATCCATAAATGTGGTATGAAATATTATGGTACAACACCAAATAACCTTCGACTGGTGGACTGTACCTAGCCCTACATCAACTGTGAAAAGTACCCATGTACTGACACAGTTGCATAATGTGTTATGCAATGCAGTAATACCACTGTTTGTAACCAGGTCAGTTGTACACATACCAGGGTCCCTCGGATGTTGTCAGCATTAACACAGTTGACTGTTGCTGTACTCCAGTAAACAACACCATCATGGTTGGATATGACTTAGATGTACCTGCCCTAGATATGTACATCCCACACTCATACAGCATACATGAAAATACCATAGCTGTTGTTGCCCTTTGTACATACAGGCGGCTACATTCATTACACACATGCACATGGAAGATAGGTCCATGGCTGCTGAATGCTAACAGTACAAAAGGTTTGATATCTATGTTGACAGAGGTAATATTCCCTCTCTACTGGTCACCCATGACACCTATCATATCATACAACAATCCATGTGGCATGTATGTCATTAGACATGTCCACCAAATGCAATGCCTACAAACATACCCAAATAACAGGATTATAGGACCTACACACATGGCCTCTATTGACAGGCTCAGGGAAATACAGCTATGCTCTGTATGTTCCTGAGTAGTTACAGGTGATATGTCCATGACATGTACAGCCATGTGTGACACACAGCTCCTACATATACCCCATGTCAACAACTACAATCCATGCATGCCGTGTGCTGTCTGGACATTAACCTTATTACCACAATAGCCAGAACTTGCTGGGGTGAGATGTTTATAAGCCACAGACCTCACACATGCTTGAACAAGTGTAATGCCTAGCTCCAACAGAGCACATTGCTGGCATTCTTTCAGTAATCATGAGGTGTGTGTGGCAAATATGATGTGGCGAAGAGGTGAGGTATGTGTTATAACATGGTCATGCAGGGGTGCTCTCTGGAGCCTTGAACCATATCTCATTCACTGCACAGATATGTTATCCATGTTAAGGATTGATGTAAGTGAGTCCATATTGAGTTTCCAAAATGTATCATTGAGTAGCGAGACCCACAGTTTATTGCTTGGCTACCCCTGTTACAGCAGTGGACTTTCACTTGAACCTTGCATGATGAAGGCACTATAGGGGAAGCATGAGCCCTAGCCAGTATCCAGATTCCCAGGGGTGACAGATGCAGGCCCTGTCTGGCAAAGCATCATGGTCTGTCAACCATGTTATCCCAGGCAGAGAGAGATACTGGATACCCTTTGAATTACACCAGTGTATATTAGACAATTGTGGAATACAATCCTTTTGTCCCTGTACTGCAGTATTATTCTAGCCAATGGCAGAATGCTACCCAGGCCTTGGGACACACCTGCATGGGCTACAAGACCTGACAGTTCCTACATGTGTGTTTCCATGTAGTCCAGGCTACTGCATCACAGGTCCTGCACACCAACATGGAATATGTCAGAGCCATGTGTATAGTTCAAAAGGTGGTCTGAGTGTATGTGTATGTGGTTAATCATGGCAGACAGGCAGCTAACAGTATGTTTGCCCTCATATAGCTTGGTTTGTAACATAATGCTAGAGTTTGCGTTCACAAATGAGTACTGTTGGGCATGTTTCTGGCCACGTGTTCTGAGAAGTGGCACAATTTGGCAAACTATGTCATACAGTTTGTGTATTTTGTTGTCTGTCTATTCCAGCTTGGAAGGTCTCTTGCTTGGCCAGATACTTAGAAGCCTCTGTGAATGTGTATGAATTCTGGTGGGATGTGTGGGTATCCTTACTGTGTTCTGGTAAGGGTATGTGTTGGTTGTGGTGATGAGATGCATGTGTTAACCTACACCTCATGGCTGTCCAGTCCAGTCATGGCTGTAGACTGGACTGCCTTCCAGCTTACCTCTGTAGCTGCATCCCAGACAATGTGTGGGATGTGGTGTTAGGTGGGTTTGGCAGTGTACATGGCATAGAGATTACATTCCCCCAGGATGGCCACATGCACAAAGCTGACATTAGTAAACACCAGCAGCTGACTAGTGGACATGCCTGTATAAGCATTCAGTACTACAAGTACCAAGTACTGTATTTAGTTTATTTATTGCTTATGAATATGTTTTAGACAGTGATGCTCACAAGTAAATATTTGTGTTATGGATGTGACAACACTGGCTATTACAGAAACATAGTAGCTAACTTTAGCAGCAATCCTCATCTGAGGAGCAAATCACAACCTGATAGTTGATTACAGATGATGCAAGGTCTGTAACGTTTTCTGGGCATATACTCACATATCCACCAGAACCATGAGCTCTGTTGGGCACGGACACCCACTCCTCAAACAGAGTCAAGTATCAATAGACTCTGCTGCCACTATCAACATGATCAGGATATAATCAGATAGTGTAAGCTATCACCTATGAAGCAGCGATTACACATGGTCAGCAGTCTCCTACATCTTACACTCCTATTGCAAATGTTACACTGGAGTTAAAGATGATATGCAACTTGTTCCATTACCAGTACTGTGCACTACCTTACATACAGTATGTGCAAGCGGCTGTTAGGTTGGCAATGAGAGGTTAGGCTACACAAACCTGAAAGTTCAACCAGTGTGTCTCTACTCTCAATATCCACTCTATGTAGGTGCGCACATAGCCATTTGGCCCAGCCATGTAACAAGGGTCACTACACATTTGCATAACATGTACACATGCACAGCTGTTATTGCTTGTAAATGATACTAGAGAAGTGGATATTACATGTCTTATGTGCATGGATGGTTACCTAGCTCTTCCAATTTTCTTTGCTATCATGCTGCTAAACTGTCAGAAGAATACAATTTATATGTATCCTGTTACTGAGTATTGTAATTGCCAATAGACATAACTAATGTTTGCATAATATAACAGAAATGCTATGTAAAATGTAATAAAGATCTGCCTAGAATACTGTACATTACACAGTTATTGGCACAATATCCCACAATGCAAATCATATTTGCAAAGTAAGCCCACCTTTGACATGTTCATCACTAATACACCCATACATATGTCTACTGTTACAATATATCAACATATACTATCCCCAGTTATAGCACATACTTGTTAAACCAACCCTGACACTGACAGTGGCTGGAAAAGAATTGGTGAATTCCAAGCCCATATATATCATCCCTTGTGGTGTATGACGAGTTTGCCTTGTGACCTACAGCAGTACACACATATAATACTACAAGCATTACTACTTCTCAACAATACATCACTACAAAATAGCTATTTCCACTATATGCATTGATTACACTGTAATTATTACAGAACAGGTACTACATACACAGACATACTAAATGTTATACATACCTTCTTGGTAATTGGAGGTGTTATTGACTGGTATTTTAATGTTTTTCGGTTTATGTTTCAATCTTCTGTTAGGTATTTTGTACTGTTTTGCAGGTATATACAGATGGTTTGAATGTGTGACAAGGCATCCTTTTATAGTTAGAGATCAGTAACATGAGCTATCCTGATCACCAATTGGTGTTCCAATGCAGTTAATTACATGCACATCAGCTGTGCAGCTACTCCATTAGCCAATACCATGACAACAGTGGAGTATAAATAAGTACTCCACATGGGCGTTGTCCCTTTGCCTTACTTGTGAGGAAGACAGCCTGGAAGTGTTGTCTGAAATCTATTGCAACAGCTGTATGGAGACAAACACAAATATATTGCGTGTAATGCCTATAGGATTTGGTCTAAATGTGAGTACTGCTGTTATATTTCTGAACATTGCTACTTGTGCAGGGTTTGTCTGTACCTAATACTTTTGCATATGTTTCAGTCTGGCCAGAATGTTTGACCAGCTCAAGACTGTATGGCTATGCATGTAATGTTAGGGGGTTTACAGTGTGCTCACCAGACATCTTTAGTTTGGTGTAAATGTGTATCATACTGTGCTGATAATCAGTAATTGGTAACACTTCCTGGTGTAATTACTTTTCAACCCTCTGAAACAGGATTAGTTCAAACAAACTCTGTAACATCAGCAGCTGTTCCATTGTATAAGAGCAACTATTTCACATAGGGCCATGTTAGTGTGGCTCTGTCCAGGTATGTCAAGGTTTCAGCAGATGTCGTACAGTGGGTGAATAATTGGTTATGGTATGACAGTATGTATTGTTGTAATTAGTTTGGGTGTGGGGGAGACGTTGGTGTGTGTACATAGCAGATGCAGGTGAGTAAGAACTGCTTTTATACATCTTCTATATGTGTGTGGGGGTTCTTTCCCTATGTGAACACCTATCCTTAGTGGGCTAATACTATGGTAATTGCAGGCTGATTCATTAAGGCACTGTTAAATGCTTCCTGTATAGCATGCAGGTAATGTTAGTCCTTAAATCCTTTTGGCAATACATCGGAATGTAATAAAGTTTTGCTAAATGAAAGATGTCTGTGTATTTCTGTCATGGATATTTGCAGTCATTGCAGTTATGTTGGTGACTAACCCTATTTGGCTCATGCCCATAGAACAAATTTGTAATAGTGTATTGGCATATACTCTTCATATGTTATGTTCATATAGTTTGGGGGTGGGAGAATGTGTGATTGCTATGGTCCATGTTATACTCAGATTTTAATGCTAAAGATGCTGTATATACATATGTATGTATGTATATATATATATATATATATATATATATATATATATATATATACATATATATATGTATATAGATATATAATATATATTATTGCATATGTTTATATGTACCTCCATAGATGTGTATATGTTTTAACCTATCTATATATCTACATATATGTATATCTCTATATATCGACATGTATCTATGTATCTCTCTCTCTCTCTCTCTCTCTCTCTCTCTCTATATATATATATATATATATATATATATATATACTATACTATATATATATATATATATATATATATATAGGCTATACTGCTCAGACAAGCTCCACGTGGGTTTACAGAGTGGTCCTAGCAGCAGGGAACTCAGAAAAGCGACTACCTTCTGGATTTAAGTATCTTTGCTTTTTTTTCACTTGAAATAGCTTCTGTAGCTTACCTTGAACTAGCTTGAACTGTTTTTT
Source organism: Protopterus annectens (assembly GCF_019279795.1). NCBI lineage: Eukaryota > Metazoa > Chordata > Ceratodontiformes > Protopteridae > Protopterus > Protopterus annectens. The sequence continues at coordinate 183,139,591 of NC_056731.1, read as the reverse complement.
AACTGATTGCTGCATTATTTTAAAATCTGCACTTAAAGTTACATTTTAGTCGAATTTGATCGAAAGTTTGCTTGTTTGTTTGTTTAATTTAACTGTGGAGGCTGCCCACTAAAGTGTGCTAGCCTGTAACTAATTTATCACTGTTTCTGCATTTTCTGTGTGTTTCTACCAAAAAAAAAACAAAAAATAATCCTTGTTTTCCGCCTTCCTCGACTAGTTTAGACCAGTTTACAGGCATTGCTGTATTCTGGGCTGTGGTGTAGTTCCTGTGTTGTCCATTACCTTACTTGGATAGAAGGAAGTTTCTTTGCTCACCAGTGGGAGTGGGCACCCTTGAGCAGCCTACCTGTTCTTGGGGAAGTGACCTCAGCACAAGAAGCTGTAGTAATTGGTTGTTTGGGACCATTTCTAGCTCTTTTGTAGTTCACTGTTTAAAATCCGCATTTGCGGCTTTTGCAGTTATGCGCATAGCGCAGCCGGTAAACAAGGTTAAACTTTTCTGGCTTCCAAGTCTGCTCTTCAAATTTTCCCTTAAGGAAGCTCTACTCTTAGTATAACCAGACTACTCACTGTAGTATAAGCCTAGCACTTGTTCTCAATACTTCTCTACTAAGTAAGCACTCTCGTATAAGTAAAGCACTACATCTACTTACCACCCTGTGAATATCCACTTCCCTTAAAGGTATACCACTCCTTATACTGTTCTAGCATGTCGAGTGGTAGATTACTGGCGTCGTCTCCAGTTCAGCTGGTCAATCTGGGTATCTTGAGACAATGCTACAATTGTCTCATGTACACAGACAACTCTCTCCTCCTCCCAACAAACACAAATACATGTGAGAGATGCAACTATATAGCCAAACTGGAGGCTGAACTCTCTCAACTCAGGGCTGGCATGACCAGACAGGAGGAGATGGCAACCACACACAAAACAATCCCAGTCCCACATAGACCTAACACAACTGCAAACCAAACACATAAAAACACAAAGACATACTCGGAGGCTCTAATAAAAAACTTACCAAAACAACAGAGGCTCCCAAAGCAGACATCCAAAAATCCACCACCTCAAAACAAACAACATGCAACACATACTTCAATAAATCAGTGTGTCGACCAATCGCAGCACTTAAGGCCAAACACCTTGCCTGATACACTAGTATTAGGTGACTACATAGTCAGACACACTGATGTCCCACTGACCAGGCTGAACAAGGAGAAGGTGACTGTGAGCTGTCTATCGGGAGCTAGGATCCGCCACATAACACACGCACTCAGGTCACTCCAAAGCAAGTACAAATATGACTCCATCATTGTCCATGCTGGTTTGAATGACCTGAGATGTACCTCCCTGGACTACATGAAAAGAGACATAGAGGAGCTCTCCGATTATGTAGCCCAGGCTGGTATGACCCTGACCCTGAGCAGCATCTTGCCCTCACCAAGAATGATACCACAATAGAAAGACAAGATGATCAGCTTTAACAATTGGCTCAAGTACTGGTGTCATTCTAAGGGGATCCAATGTCTGTCTGCCTGGGATGATATGTTGGACAAGCCACGCTGCTTCACAAGGGATGGCTTACACCTGTCACCACTGGGCTTCCGGATATTGGCTAAGGCTCTTGCCACCCCATAGTGCCTTTTTTAGGCAAGGCTCAAAAGACAAACCCACCTCCTTAGAAAACAAAAATGCAAAAAACTAAGGGTAATGCTGCTCAATGCCAGAAGTCTAAATCTCAAGATGCAGGCACTTGATGCACTCCTCAGCATGGTGAACATCGGCGTCTGTGCAGTAACTGAAATCTGGTTCAAGGCTCCTGAGAGCACCCCAGCTACCAGGCTATACCTCGTATGCTTTTCGCCCCAAACCGGGCGAACCACAAAGGAGGGGTGTCCATATTCATAAAGGACACCCACACCTCCAGGTTAGTAGCAACACATGAAGCATCAGAGACCATACAGGTGCAACTAACCATAGGCAAAACTGCTATACAACTGGTAGCATGTTACAGACCACCCTCCCAATCTCAAGAACCCCACTCAGCCTTCCTGAAGACATTGGAGGATATAAATGTATCACAAAATACCATCATACTGGGAGACTTCAACTACCCAAACATAGATTGGGTACATTATTCTAGCCCTAATATCCTAGCCCAAAGGTTCCTGGAATTCATAAATTCAAATGCACTGGAACAACTAGTCACCTCTCCCACTAGGGGAGATAATATACTAGACCTGATCATCACAAACATGGGGACAAAATGCTCCACACCGAAGTATACCCCTCACTAGTGAGATCTGACCACAAACTAATCACCCTGGATATACATATCCCACCTTCACCCCAGCACAAAAGACCACAGTGAAAAACTTCTCAAAAGCAGACTTCACTCTTCTTAAGACTGAGATGGTATCCTTTAAGCCCACTGTGCCAGTGGATACCACATCCCACAATGCCGAATCCTTCACAAATGCTTCCTATGGACATCTCCAAGAATGCATGGATCATGCAATCCCAAACAAATCCAAGTCCCTCTCCACCAAATGTAAGCGTCCTGTCTGGTGGACCTCAACCATAAACAAATTGTATAACAAAAGAAGGAAGCTACTGCACGTCAGAGCGAAATCCTATGAAGGGAAGACATCTCTGATCAACATTAGCAGAAAACTACGTTCTCTCAAAAACATCCAAGGCAAACTTTGAGAGAAAAATCGCTAAGGACACTAAAGATAACCACAAAGCCTTCTTCAGCTATGTTAGAAACCTGGGAAACCCTCAGATATGCTCAGAGTTGGTTCACAACAACAAAAATACACTGAACCCACAGATATTGCCAACATTCTGGCTGACAGGTTCAGTGCAAATTTCTCCTCCTTCACCCCAAAAGAAGAAATACTTATCCCAGCTGAATGTAATCTCCTGTCATCTCAGATGTCCAAGTGAGAACCGCCCTAAACAAAGCAAAAACACAGCATCAATGGGACCTGACGGTATCCCGGGTGCGTGTTACGTGAACTCCAAGAGGAGCTAAACCCACACATATAAATGCTATTTAACCTTAGCCTTACTTCAGGATATGTACCTGAACACTGGCGTACAGCAACAGTGGTCCCACTCCACAAGGGGGTGCCTCTACAGACCCTGGAAACTACCGCCCCATAAGCTTAACTAGCCTGGTCTGCAAAGCTATGGAAAGAATCATTATGGAACTCATAAACAGAGACATAGGGGACCTACAGACACTTGACCCCACCCAGTTCAGCTTTGTAAAGGGCAGATCCTGCCTTTTAAACCTGGTTGACTTTTTCGAAACAGTCACTAGAGCCATTGATGAGGGCAAAGCAGTCCATACAGCATACCTGGACTTGGCTAAGGCCCTCCACACAATACCCCACTCAGGCATCATAGATAAGCTAAACAGCTTAAAAGTAAACCCTTATGTCACTAGATGGGTTGCAAACTGGCTAAAGGACAGAACCTATAAAGTTAAAATCACTGGAGCAATGTCAGACTCAAAGCCAGTCACAAGTGGTGTCCCACAGGGATCTGTCCTGGGACCCCTCTTGTTCGGCATTTATTTCTCAGATGTTAAAGCAAACATGGGAGGGCTGTGGCTGACAAAGTTCGCAGATGACTGCAAACTAGGCGCCATAGTCGATACACCAGCAGACACACACATCCTACAAAAGGCCTCACTGAAACCGACAACTGGTGCCGTAGTCACCTTAAACTAAATGCCAAAAATGTATAGTCATCCCTTTGGAAAAACAAAGTACCCACAAATTATTACATAGACAGCAACCCACTGAGTACGGAAAAAGTAATCAGAGACCTAGGGACCCAAGTAGACAGCGACCTCTCATTTGACACCCACATTGCCAAAGTGGTTAGAAAAACATTCTACCTTGCACATCTCATCATGAAGGATTCACATCCAGATCCAAGGATGTCATTGTACCCTATATTCCTCCCTCATCAGACCCATGATTGAGTACAATGCCCCATTTGGTATGTACCTCACCCGGCATTTGCAACAGCTGGAGAGACCACAAAAGTACCTCACCAAAAGGATCAAGGGTCTCCAACATATGTCTTATTCTGCCAGACTAAAGAAACTTCAGCTCTATTCAGTAGCATACCGCCTGCTCAGAGGTGATCTCTGCCTGACGTACAAGGCCATGTCCAATCAGGATCTGATGGACATGCTCCACCTCAAAAATCCAAATCCATCAGGACCACGAGCTAAAGACTTAAACCTCGGCACAAGTATGAATAGGACATGCTGGAGGGATAGATTCATAACCCAGAGGCTTCCCATGCTTTGGAACAGGATCCCAGTTCGTATTAGGCAGAGCCCCTCACTGACTCTTCAAGAGAAATCTTGATGAGTGGATGGGAGATCGTAAGTTTACCCCAGGGGTCACATCTGTGTCACTGCTAGACAGGGGCACAGTAAACTAATTCTATTATATAAGGGGACCTTCATTGTGTCACTACTAGACAGAGGCACAGTATTCTAGATTTATTCTGTACATTTTTGTACTATTTCATGGGGTGGCAAAAGCCACATCACTATGGCTAGGCTTACAAATGCCCCAGGGCAGATAGCCTAGTAGTACTATACTATGAAACTATGAAACTATATATATATATATATATATATATATATATATATATATATATATATATATATTTATAGCATATACCTTTCATTGGGTACATGGTGGTCTGTCCTATTTCCACACAATCCTCCCTTTTGTGTTCTAACCTATCTGAATACACAACTGGCATAGGTATATCTCAGGTAGCTTAGTGATAGGTTACTCTGAGGATGGTGTATATGGTTGTGGGTTCAAATCCTGGAAGTGGTAATTATTTTACCTGTCAGAGCAGGCACTGGTAGGGAAAGTGTGATTAATGCACATTTAAGCAGTTGTAAGCATGTTTGCCCATGGTCTGCGTGACAGTAAGCAAAGGTTACACCTGTGAAGCGCTTATCCATTTAACCGCCGCGTACCATTGCGCAAACCCATGCAAAACCACTTACAACTGCTTAAAAGTGCCTTAATCAACCTGCATCCATCAGCCCTTATTCTGGCCCCCAAAATAAATTAACATCCTTTGCAGGTCTTGAACCCAGGATCATGAATACCGCAGTCACTGATTTTACCACTAAGACATCTGACATATGCACAAATGTTATGGTGTTTAGAATATACATTTTACTTCGGGCATTCCTCACTACTGAAAACAAATGTGACAGTCAGTTGGTGTACATATGTATGATACATGTTAATGTTCATATGTTTGTGGAATTAAGTGTTGGAATGTGAACTGACAATGTGTATTAGGGAATGAGAATGGTTCTTGTTTTGTGTCCTTTTGTTATTGTCTCCATACTCCGTGTATACACCTCCAGTTCACTTATTGAATATCCAACCCAGGGTCTCCTTGATGCATAATTTCATTACCCATCATTCCTCCTCCATCCCAAACTTCACATACACAACAACCATCCCTTCTATGGTGAATTATGTTAATATTAATAGTTAAAATATCACAGCTGCATGTGTTTTGTGTACACTTCAATTCCTTTGGATTGCTTCTGTGTCACGAAGCGTGTTCATAGATGTTTATATGTATGGCTATATATGTAACTGTATATATATATATATATATATATATATATATATATATATATATATATATGTGCAGACATCACTGGCATTTATATATATATATATATATATATATATATATATATATATATATATATATACATATATGTTGTTGTGTCTTTCGGCTTTTCCCGATTAGGGGTCACCACAGAGGAACTCCGGTCCGCTAATGATTGACAGTTGATTTTTTACATGCTGAGTTGCCAGCCCTAATACACAACCTTCAACGAAGGTACGCCCATTCACGCATGTCTCCACGCAAAAGACGTTCTAACTGAGAGTTGAACCAGACAGCGTCTTACTGTGAGGCGACAGCGCTACCACAATACCACCACCACGGATATATATATATATATATATATATATATATATATATATATATATATATATATATATATATACACATATATATATATATATATATATATATATATATCTATATATATATATATATATATATATATTTATATATATATATATTTAGTATTAATGTTTAACAGTTATACATATGTAGACTTGTATATGTTGATTCACAAGCTGCAGTACATTACAATGTACTGTACATATGTACAAAAAGTGACTGTCCCATTTGTGGTCCATACTGGGGAATGCCTATAGTAAAAGGTGTAGTCTAAAAACCATGAAACAGCCATTCAGCTCGGATGGCTTAGTGGGAGGTCCCATGGCTATGGTGTGCATAGTCCAGGGTTCAAGACCTGCAATGCTTTAAAAATGTGTTTTACTCCAGAATAAGGCTCATTTAAGCAGTTGTAAGCATGTTTAAAAGTGTTTGTGTGACGTTAAACACAGTTAAACAAAATTTCAAAAATGTATAACCTGTGTGCACAAACACGGCAACATCTGCTAACTACTCAGGATATATATATTTCAGTGAAGTAACATCTCACTATGTACTTACAGAACATTACAATCTCTGTTGACTTTACTCTCCGGCACACATGGGTATTTTAAATGTTTATTATACTGAAGAATACTACCTAAATATGCAAGCTGTGGTTAAGGTATACTTTTTAACATGAAAAACATCTCTGACTTTATTGGGATTTGAACCACAAATACTATGTGAATGCTGTAACCATTACACTATTGATATTAATGTTGCATCTGCCTATTTCCTATTTAGATGATTTCTATGTGTAAGCTAGGCTAAGCAAAGGGTGGAGGCGCCCAAACCCTCTGAGCTTCACTTACTCTTGAAAGAAAAACATAACAAATGAAATGAGAGACTATAAATTAAATTCCTAACTACATTAGGCATAGCCCCTCACTGACACACTTCAAGAGAAACCTTGATGTGTGAATGGGTAACAGAATATACACCCCTGGGATCATGTGTCCCAGAACCATACAGCCAGGGGGAGGGGGAGTCCCTCCAGTTTTATAGCTGCAAGACCTGTTGGGGAACTTGAATGGTGTTGAATTTTCATGTTAACATGCCCTTTTTAGATCACTAAGTGCCCCTATCACCCTCCACCACCCCAGTCTTCAACAGCTTCTGGCAACTCTGCCTGGAATCACTTTATTGGCTATGCTTGACAGATGCTCAGTTACTTCATCAATGGTGCAGAAAAAGTCAACACACTGTAGCTATGCTTCTAAATGCCCTTGGGCAGATAGCCTACTACCTATCTGTCAACCTCTAAAGTGCAGGCCATCACAGAAATAATATGTGAATAAACAGAGCTTTCAGATCACAATATACAGTGAGAAATCACCATGTAGTCAGAAAACAGCTTAGTACAGCAAGAAAATACAGAACACTGATACTTAATCACACCAAAAGTATATCTTGGAAGCTAGTAGACTTGTATCAGTTTAAGGCTTTCTATTGCTTACCAGTAGGTTACCTACAGGAAAGATGAGAAACAAGCAGAGATGGGAAACATGCATGCAACAATACCATCCCGGCTTGCATGTGTCAGCCTTAGGCTTTCAAATACTGGCCAAGGCTCTTGGCACCCCCATGGTGCCTTTTTTAGGCAAGGCTCAAAGGTGATTCCCACCTCTGTAAACAGCACAATAGCAGAATCAATGAGAGTTATACTGCTCAACGCCAGGAGTTGTAATCACAAAATGCACGCACTCACAATACTCCTCAGTATGGACAACATCAACATCTGTGCAGTAACTGAAACCTGTTTTAAGGCTCCTGAGAGTACACCAGCACTATTGGACTACAACCCATACCACACATTTCGGCCAAAGAACATGGACTGACACAGACATGAAGGGGGTGTATCCATATTCATCAGGGATACCTACACCTCCAGGTTAGTGGGGCAGCATGATACCTCTGAGATCATCCATGTGCAGCTAATATCAGCCACATCTGCAATGCAAACTGTGGCCTGCTACAGATCACCCTCCATGACCCAGGACCACCACTCCACCTACCTGGAGACAGTGGAAAACATGGCAGTTCTACCGAACACCCTGGTAATGGTCGATTTCAACTACCCTACCATTAACTGAGAAACTTACTCGAGTACTCACTTCCAGGCCCAGCGCTTCCTGGAATGTATCACCTCAAATGCCCTGTATCAGATGGTAAACTCCCTAACCAGAGGTAGAAACATACTAGAAGTGGTAATCACCAACATGGGCGACAGGTGCACCACAGCAGAGGTTAACCGGTCACTGGTTAAATCTGACAATGAACTATTCACTGATGATTTCCACACCCAACCATCTCCCCCACCCAAGGAAACCACAGTGAAAACCTTTCCTACAGCTAACTTCACACTACTAAAGGCAGAGATGGGAGGTTTCACAGCCCCCTTGCTAAGGGAAAACACTGCTCAAGATACAGAAAGATTTACAAATGCACTCTATAAGCACCTACAAGGATGTATGGATTGTGCCATCACTGGTAAACCAAGACTCGCTCCTCCAAGACAAGGACACCAATCTGGTGGACCCCTGCAATAAACAGGCTATACAACAGAAGTAGGACAGTAGTCCAGAAAAACAGCAAATCCCAAGAAGGACAGACATCCGTGACCAGTATTAGTAAGAAACTTAGGTCCCTCATGAAATCATCCAAGGCTAACTTCAACACGACAATAGGCAAAGATTTGAAAGATAACCACAAAGCCTTCTTTGGCTATGTCAAGGATCTAAGTGGTAACACACAGATTTGTACTGTGCCGGTGCAATATAGCACAAAATATACTGAACCTATGGATATCACCAACATCCTTGCAGATACATTCAGTGCAAACTTCACCCCCTAAAGAGCCCTCTACAATACCCGAATAGAACAGTATCCCAGACATCAGAGACACACAGGTGGAAATAGCCCTCTCAAATGGCAAATCACAGCATCAGTGGAGGCAGATGATGTCCCAAACTGTGACTTGCAAACATTACAAGACAAACTAACCTCCCACCTAATTAAGCTTTTCAACCTCAGCCTCTACACAGGCTACATGCCCATACAATGGTGCATAGCAAAGGTTATTCCACTCCACCAAGGTGGAAACACAACTTACCATGGTAACCACCACTCCATAAGCCTGACTAGCTTGGTCTGCACAGTTATGGAGTGCATCCTCATGGCACTCATTAACAAAAGACATTGGTAACCTCCAAACACTTGACCCAACCCAGGTCAGCTTGGTTGAGTGCAGATCATGCCTACTGAACCGCTTTGAAGTCTTACAGACAGTCACCAAGGCATTAGATGAGGGGAGAGGTGGTCCACACATACTACCTGGACCTCGCCAAGGCTTTTGACACCATTACCCACTCAGGTATTATTGATAAACTCACCAACCTGTACAGAAACCCATATATCGCAGGATGGGTTGCCAACAGGCTTGCACACAGAACCCACATGGTATGATTAGCAGCCTCCAGGTCCAACTCTTAACCAGTCACAAGTGGTGTCCCACAGGACTCAGTCCTGGGATGGGACCCCTACTGTTTGGCATATACGTCTCAGAGGTAAAGGCAAACACAGGTGGACTACGGCAGACCATGTTTGGCAATGACTGCAAACTGGCAGCCATAACTGACAGTCCAGGTGACACAGACATCCTTCAAAGGGCCTCACAGAGACCGGCACAGGGTGTCAAAGTCATGGCCTCAAGCTAAGTGCCACAAACTGCATGGTCATTCCATATGGGAAAAACTAAACACCCACATATTAACACATAAGTGGCAGCCACCTTAATACAGACGAGGTAATAGGGAATCAGGGGACTAAGGTAGATAGTGATCTCTCCTTTGACAATCATATCTTCAAAGTAGTTAGGACATCCTTCTATGTAGGCCATCTGATTACTAAAGGGTTCGCATCTAGACATACTGAAGTTATAGTGCTCCTTTACTTATCACTCATCAGTCCCATCATAGTGTATTATAACCCATTTGGGATGTACCTCAGAAGACACTTCCGACAGCTGGAAGAACCACAAACATATCTCGCCAAGAGGATTACTGGCCTCAAACATATGTCCTATGCAGCCAGACTGAATACACTCCTGCTTTACTCAGTGGCATCTCGTTTACTCAGAGATGATCTCTGCTGGCCTCCAAGGCCATGTCCAACTCAGGCTTAATGGATATGCTCCACCTATGGGAATCCATGTCACGCTGAGCCACATGCTGTAGTGAGCTAAACCTTGCCACAGCAATAACTAGAACATGCTGGAGGGACATATTCCTGTCACAGAAACTCCCCATGCTTTGGAACAACATCCCTAATTACATTATACAGAGCTCCTCACTGACACTCTTCAAGAGAAACCTTGAAGAGTGGATGGGGAACAGTAGATACACCCCAGAGATCCCACTGTTGGCTCTGCTCCACAGAGGGACAGTTAATTAATCAATGGTGTGGCAAAAGCTGACACATTTTGGCTAGGCTTATGAATGCCCTTGGGCAGTTAGCCAAGTACATACCTATGAACCTATGAACCTATACATACAGAATCAGCACATGCTGATAGCTTAATTTACTGTTTAGGTGTTAACTTACCTTGTGCCAATAGCAGTTTTGTGTGCAATAGTTGAGGGCTGCCTATGTTGGATGCACACAGTAGACTGCCTATACATGACAATTTACAGGTAGTCTTGTGTGTGTTCCATCCATTCTTACTGTGTGTGCAGGTGGAGAAAGGTGTCAGTCCCTAGGTGCTTACACTGTCAGTGTGTGTGCTATACATTCCCTCCTTGCCAAGACATGGGCATACTGGGCATGCCTCCGTCTGCTTACTGGGGCTGGCTCAGGGTGATCATGGTCTGAGTACCTCTGTGCCTGTGGGGCCCTTGGCAATGGTGGTGGGCTGTGAGGGCCTTCACCATTCTGTCCCTGCTAGAGCTGTTTCTGCAGGAACATATTGTGTAGCATGGCACATAGTATGAAGATGTGGGCACACGTGCCTGGAGAGTACTGCAAGGCTCTGCCAGATATGTCCAACCAATGGAATCTTGATTTAAGCATCCCAAACACATGCTCTATGATGATTCTGGTTTGTGTGTGTGCCTCATTATGGCATTCTTGCATGGGTGTGTGTGCATTTCTGATGGGAGTCATCATAGGTTCCATGGTTCCAGTGCATAGCCAGCATCCCCCAGCAGGTGGCCATATGGGATGCCCCCCCTGGCAAATACCTGATACAGCTGTGAGGCATGCAAGATGTGGGAGTCATGATAGCTTCCAGGGCTGCCAGCACACACATCCATGATAATGCCCTGGGCATTGCACACAACCTGGCAGTTAATGGAGGGGTATCCCTTGTGGTTTATGTAGCACCTACCCTGCTCACCGGGTGGTGACTTGATGTGTATGTGCATTCAGTCTATTGCACCCAGTACCTTCTGGTATTCTGTCACATGGTGGAAGAGACACATATTGCTGGCCAACTCCTCTTGCATTCGGGGGAAGTATATGTGCTCATTGGCTTGTGGTAACATGGCATTCAGGAACTGGTGAAGTACCCTGGATGCTGATGCCTGTGAGATCCCCATGATATCCCCAGTTGGCCTTTGAAAGGTACCCTTGGCTAGTATTCTCAGGCTTACACATATCTTCGTATCCACTGGGATGGGTTCCCCTCTGTTTGTTCTGGCTCTGAGGTGTAGCCGGCACAGCTCCACAAGTTGCTGTAGGGTGTCCCTGTTCACCCTGTAATGCTCTACTATCTCCAGATCATGTAGCCCCTGGTAGGTTACCCTGGTTCTGAACACTCTTCTCCTCCTCTGGTGCCTGAGGTGGTTGTCAGCATCATCATCCACACCACCTTCATTTGACAACACATGCTGGTGGATCAAAGCTATGACAGCCGCTAACATGTACATATTAAAAGTTCCCTGTATGTATACACCAATGGCGCAGAATGTATGGGAATATGCAAGTGTGTGAGGTGCTTTCACACTTTATACTGTTGTGCTATGGATGCTGCTGATGTCATTGGCTTTGTATGAGCAATTCCAGCTGCAGGGTGTCTTAATTATTGGTTTTACAGTGAGTACTGCAAGTGAGGGGCCTGTAGTGTGGAGTTATGCTTGCCTGCCATGATTAATCTGTTGCCCTTTAATTCACTTTTAAACCTGGATCTACTCCCATTGACAGGCATGCATCCACCTGCCAGCTTTCTTGTTTTGTACTTTCCCTACCCAGTCATGTGTTGCAAAATGTGTTTTGTAGCTAATATAATGCAATTCTGCTTTGTTCTGCTGTGACACTTTACTGTTTTCTTTGCAGTACAGCCCCTCCCCTTTCCTGTTCTGCAGGTAGCTGCTTGCAGCCTTGTTAGCTGTTGTCAATGGCCCACTGTAGGTTCCTAGGTGTGAATTAGTCAGTTGTACTCCAATTTCCCTGCTGCAGCATTTCCTTATTTTTTTCCTATATCCTTCCTGTTTCAGCTCCGGTCCGCACCGCACAAACCCATTTACTGGGTTTACGCATGTTTTAATCTCCATTCAAATGCATACTCAGTTACCTTGTGTGCTCTTAGCTAAGCAAAGCTAAAGCCAGTTCAACACACCCCTTCCTGCAGCTTTGCTTAGCTACGGGCAAACCGGATTAGCAATGCTCCAATGTGCTTACAGCAAAGGTGACACACCCCTCTCTTGATGTCATCTTTATCTCATGGGCACACCTTGGTGTTATAACGCTACGCTGTGAGGTGCATCCTTACACCAGTGAGGAATCTGTGATTCAAAAAGAATTCCTCTGCACGGAAGTGATTGCATGGCTCAAAATGACCTGGTAGACAGAAAACAAAAGCCAGCAACTGTGAGCTGTGTAACTAATTTTAATTAGTTAATAAAAATATTAGTTACACAGCTCACAGTTGCTGGCTTTTGTTTTTTGTCTACCAGGACATTAAGCAATCACTTCCGATTGAAAATTCTTGACACATTCCTGTTCCTGCTGGTAGTCTGTGGTTTGCTGTGTGGGTAGAATCTGTACCAGATTATCCACAATTACTGAGCTCTTATTAAGGTTATTTTTTACTTTTGGCTGGATATAATTATGTGCCTCCAACAATAAATGACTTTTTTTCACATTCGCTGACTATGGTTTACATTTGAAACTGCTTGGAGTACTTTTCATCAGTCGTTGTATTTGGAATTCAACGGGGCCTTCTCAACTCATGTTTTTTAAACTACAGTGGGCAATGTACCACGCCAAGTAGTTTATACCATTCTTATACTTGGATTATATTGGAGGTGCATCAGTGCATTTACAATTGGCAGCATTGACTGGGTCGATAACTTCACATTTTCAGTACAGCATGAAGTTGCGGTTTCATGAAAACGGCTGTGAGTATGCTTAAGTGGATCTTTACATCTAAGTAATTCTTGATGATATGAAATTGGTTAAAATGGTTTTAGTAACACCAGAACCATGGTGAAGAAATAACTTTACTATCAGCCATTTATTCCAGATTAAAATTATTTTGCTTGTGTTTTCTACATTGGCACGGGGCCGGTTTTCGTGATATACCAGTATTTCAATATTTTCATGGACTTTAAATTTAATAATTAACTAGGCCTAACAATTTTTCTGCAAGGAATCCATTGGTGCTTTGTTTGGGACTTCAAAACATACGCATATCACTTTTTTACAATTTTTGGGACAGAAAGCATCTAATATTGTGTGGCAATGTGGTTTGTACATACGGAAAGTCTTGTCATCTGTGTGCTTGGTTGAAGGGTAAAACTTTCGTGATCCAAAAACACATAAGGCCAATGGCTGTCTTCAAAAATTGCAATGGACAATCATGACTGTGTGTTTATGCTGACATAACGATGGCATATCCGTATTATCGGATACCAGATTATCATCTATACAAAGGCTGTTTTTCATCCACCGATAAATTATTTTGCCTTATCAACCAGGATTATTTGGGTGACATCCTTTTGGGCCTGCAAGGGAGTCAGGCAACCCTTGGACAATTTCTTTAATGGTCAACATCCACTGGATTCATTTTTTATTTAATAATTAATAATATTACTCAGGACATTTAGACTGTCATAGGCTTGGGACTCACATATGGTTTATGTTGATAATCAATATTCTAATGTGCATGTAATAATTGGATACCTGACAATCATCTAGACAAATGCTGTCTTGTAATTATCAAGATATTCTTTTGCTTTATTAATTGAGATATTTTCAGGTGATTTTGGACCTGTAACATAGTTAGGTAACCTTTGGACATTTCCTTTAATGGACAATATTCACAGGACTCATTTTTGTAACAATATTCAGGTTATTCATATTGTTATAGGTTTGGGATTCATAGATTGTTTATGTTGGGAATCAATGTATTGCAATGTGCATGTTACTACCAATATTGCTAATAGTCTAATATTGTTATATATAATTGTCTGATGCATTGAGACCATTTATATGCATACCATACTGTATTTATACCAGTAAGGTCATACTAAACATCATAATTCAACATAGTACCATTTGATACCAAATACATTGTACTAGGGCTATTTTCACCATTTGGTTTCACCTATAGTGGGATATACATATAGATCATACATTTCAATATTTTTTCTCCCACTCTCTTCTTTCCCTTTTTTACCCCTATTATCATTTACCTGGCCAATTCATGGTCCAACCACACAGGACTCCAATTCTAAGTACATAATTGGGCTCTTTCTATGGACTCAACAGCAGCATTTAGACACCATTTTCTTATTGATTTACACATGCTTATCAAGTCAAATTTTGACTCTATTTTCTATAAGCTTATTGCCATTTGTCAATGGCAGTTGCGATTGAATCTAATTGAATACATAGAGTCTGGCAACTGGAGTTTTTCTGTGGTTTGAAGAATCTATTGGCTCCACCTGCTCAAGCTTCTCCATCTGAGCACCAACTAGTGTCAGCTGTCCTACAGCTTTGCAATAAGTCTATTAAAATTTACAATCTGCATTCGCAAAGAAGGAAAAAGAAAATAATCTGCTTTTTCAGGTTTAGCTTTTCAATTTATCATTTAGCAAATGGCATACAGGAGAGGAAATTTATCAAGTACAAGTGATATTATTACTCAGATCAAATTACTCAAGATAGAAATTCAGATGCAGCAACAATGCAGTAAAATGTAGATAGCACCATGTTTGTTTTCAGGCTATAACAAAGTTTCCTTAACAATAGAAAGAGAGATGCGTAACAGAACTAGCAAAGGATTTATTAAGGTTATAGTGGTATACTGAAGTCATAAGTACTAAGGAAAACATGGGAAGATTTATGGGCAGAAAATCTAACATTTAAAGAGATTAATGAATGGTAAATAGACAATTACACAATAGGCAAAGAACGATAATGTGACTTCAGAGAAGCTGCATGCATATACACACAACCAAACAGCCTTGCAGGGTGCATGTTCATAAAATTATTGTAATGAATTTAGACAGCATCATATGAAGAAAGCTAAAGAGGTGCCCATATGGTTGACCTCTACCAAGACAGGAGGATGTATGAAAGATCTTTATCAATTTCAGCAGGCTGAAATGAGAAAGAAAGGCTATATCATGAAAAAGTGAACATAACTTGACATATAATAGAAAGAAAAATGGTGACATTGTACAAGTTTTGGAGGAATATTTAAAACATCCACCTGGTAAGAGCATTAAGATGGACAAATTATGGCTGTAGAATAGTTGCAAAAGAAAAAAAATGTTAAGGGCAAAACAGGACAGACAGCAAACCATTTCATTAGATCATCAAATTCTGATTTATAAAAATGAAACACTTTGTAAAGATGGTAACAGTTCATGTTCTGTAATATGCTATCCAATACACAGGTGAAGAGCATAATGTTTGTACTAAATGCACATGACACTGAGTGAGGAAAGGATTGTACTAAATATACATGGCACTGAGGGATGGAAGGATTGTACTAAATGTACATGGCACTGAGTGAGGGAAGGATTGTACTAAATGTACATGACACTGAAGGAGGGAAGAATTCTACTAAATGTACATGGCACTGAGTGAGGGAAGGATTGTACTAAATGTATGTGGCACTGATTGAGGGAAGGATTCTACTAAATGTATGTGGCACTGATTGAGGGAAGGATTCTACTAAATGTACATGGCACTGAGTGAGGGAAGGATTGTACTAAATGCACATGGCACTGAGTGAGGGAAGGATTGTACTAAATATACATGGCACTGAGGGAGGGAAGGATTGTACTAAATGTACATGGCACTGAGTGAGGTAAGGATTGCACTAAATGTACATGGCACTGAGTGAGGAAACGATTGCACTAAATGTACATGGCACTGAGTGAGGGAAGGAAGGACAATTGTTATTAATCTGGTAATATTCTATCCGGAAAAGCAAAGGCAAGGGGTGGTTACAGGAATGAAGACATACAATATTGCAAAACACAGCTGCTAAATTAATAAGTAGGATGTGTAAAGTAAATATCAGTGAACCATCAAAAACCGTCAAAAAAGTTAGTGTACATAAGAAACATATAGATGTTTTGCTTATTTTATTTTATGCATAAAAAAGGTAAAGTAAAATTATTATGGGTGCAGAGAAAGCACTTGATAATGTACTTCATGAGGTGCTTAAAAGATTTTTATAGGCATGTAACATTCTTGATGATTTTGATGGATTAAAGTCATATTTAATTAGATCATATTTGATGGATGAGTCATATTTAATTAGATAGTAAGCGCAGCAGTTCAGTCACCAAAGTAAATGCTTTTTCATATGCATATTGGATCTTTGCACACACTTTAAAGAAAGGGACTATTATTTTAGTTGCACAACAGTGCTACATTATGTTCTTATAAAGCTAAATATACACTCCAAAAACTTTGTTCCATCTTGAGGAATGATGCAACCTGTATATTCAGTATTTACATGATAGCATGATGACATTAGAGAGTACAAGAGGATGTGATGTTTTAATAAAGCAGTCCAAGGCTAAGTGAAATTCAGTAAAATAATATTAATAAATTATGTCACATCTAAAAGGCTGTTATTACCTGAGCAAAGTCGCCTCACTCATTGCTGTTTTAAGGGCTGGCCTATCTGAAGCAGGCTTTGCAGTACAGTATTCAGCTGAAGTAATGTCCTGCATTTTCTGGTTCTCACCTTTGTCTTCTGTATAGCTAGTGTTGCTGG
The DNA here is from genome assembly GCF_019279795.1 of Protopterus annectens. NCBI lineage: Eukaryota > Metazoa > Chordata > Ceratodontiformes > Protopteridae > Protopterus > Protopterus annectens. The sequence continues at coordinate 183,122,270 of NC_056731.1, read as the reverse complement.
CCCTCTCACTCTTGCTAATGTTGATCTGCACAGTGAATGTACAAAGCATGTTCGTGAAATAATACAACTTTTCCTTAAAGAAAAAAATTGCGAATTTTCAGCAACTCCTGGATGTTAACAGCATTACAAGAAGCTCAAGTATCCACTTCCCAACAACATGGTTGACTGACCATTCTAATTATTTCATGCATATTATATTTATGCTTGCCCATGAGTTTTTGGTTGCAGCTGAAAAGGCTCAGAACAGTTCACATGGTTAACATGAATAAAAATGGTAGAAAGGAAGACACTAAATGAGATGAAAACAAGATGGGATTTGTCTTCTAAGTCCTGTTCTATTTGATGACTAGTTTAATCAAGCTCTGATGCAGTTGGGAAAAGAAGAACTGATTAAAGAAACATGCTTACAAAGACAAATTATTTTTTATGTGTTTTTGCTTATGTTAGTGATTAGTATACTGGCATGCAGTGGGGTGGTTTTGGAAGAAATTGGAAATAGGATTAAACACAAGATGCAATTAATTTGTTCACAAAATGTACTAATTGGGGTTTGTGGTGCATAGTGATAAAAGCTAGATGGGAGTTACACAGCTCTTAGGAGTAGAAAAACAGAGGCATTAGCTTACATAGGAGTTTGTGAATGCTGTGTATTGTACACAACATGGAAAAAGAAAAGTATGAAGATAGTAAAGGAATGGAATACATAATCTACAATATGTCTTTTAAGGAAAAAGTAAATATTTTAAAGAAGATTATAACTGGGATAGTACAATTATGTATGGCATGCGTTTGCTATATCTGTAAATGAAGAACAGAAATATATAGAGCTATTTTTATGGGTTTAGTTGGAATACAAATGAATCTAGTAAGAAGAAATACTATGTAAAATGTTAAGGCAGAATGGGGAAGGAGGGTGATACACGTGCTTCTACAGTGCAAGATTCATGTATTTATATGACTGGGGTACAGCTTATATGACAGTAAGAGAATGGTTTGGAATGGAATTTTTTATGCCGCATGATTTGAAGGAAATAATGAAGAATGGAAGGAATTATGAAATAAGATAAATAAATATAACAGGAACATTTCTAATCACGTACAGAAACTGTCTGAGGGGACTTACACCTTGATGCTAAAATCTGCAGCAGACTAAAGTTACAGCTTTCTGTAACCTTTTACCAGTTGGATATGGTATAATGCAGTGATGGTGAACCTTCTGTGTTTGGCATGTCAAAAAGCTCTTGGCACAGAATAATTCAGTGCACTTCACACGAGCAATGAATGCAAAAGCAGTGTCTTTGGTAACTCGAGTGGTGATGATCGCTGACATGTCACTGAAAACATCATGGTGTGTTTCACCTTTGACACAAGTGTCATAGGTTTGCCATCACTGGTATAATGCTACCCCGAGTTCTAAGTGATACACTGCATGTGAAAAGCTACGGAAACAAAATCAGAAGTATGAAAACAGGCTGGGCATAGTCACACAATATATATTTTAAGTCTGCTAGCAAAGTATGGACACCCTTTGCATTTTGCAGTAGAGCTGTAGCCCAACTGCAGGAGACTTGTGGGTGTTCAGCAGCCAGCATGTAAAAAATATTCCCAGAGACCATTATGTAGCAATCTGGTAGATTATCTGATTGCCTGACAACACTTCTGAAAGTATTGTTCTATATTAAAATGCACAGTCAAACTGCTCATTGATATTAGAAGATTGTAATAAAGTGAAGCTGTTAAGGCATCTTGTTTGCCAAATAGAAATAACACCCATTGGAAAAAAGTGATTATTGAGAATATTCTGTAGATTTCTAAATAGAAAGTGTATTTTCTATCTCCTAATGGTTGTATCCCCCCCCCCCCAGAAATCTCTTTCAGTTTTTTTTTCTTGAGATACAATAGCATTGATAGTGGGGTCATATTCCTTATTGCCTCAAACAAGTAAATAAGGATCAGAATTCCGTTTTGTCTCTAAACTGTCCAGCCAGAAAACTTACCCTTTTTATTTATTTTTGAGACCATAGGGAATAATTGAGCACCAAATACTGCTAAGAACTTTCATTTTAATTGAAAATAAACATAAAAACTGCGAAATTCAAAACACCGAACAAACCGCATACACTACACCATGCATACACCACAACACCCACATCACAACATAAACAAAAACTACACACATACACAACTCATGCACACATAAGCTGGGGGGCAAGCCTCCCTGCACCCCCATGTGGGGGGCTGCACCCCCCACACACCCCCAACTTATATATACTAACTCTGAGATCGCACAAACAGGAAACAAAAGCAAACTCACACATGCACATTCTCCAGTCCCTCACACACACATCAAACATATCAGCACACTCTAACCCCCACTCAAATCCCTAACGAAACACTCACTCACTTACCTGACAAAACACCTAGATCCACACACAGCACCGCGCACCATAAACACACAATCTCAGACATCACGTAGCGTAAGGCCATAACAGCAAATTCGAGATATTCGAATTCGCGATTATGAACTTTTGCTATTTTAAACATTCGGGTTTATAGTCTGGAGATACTGAAATTTGACATTTCAGTATTTTGAGATTATAAACGGCTCCCATTCCCCCTTATGCTACAAGAAGGGGTCAAAGGCTTATGTATAACAGTCTTTTTTATTTTATTTATCTATTTATTTTGTAACAGACATTTCCTGCTATTCTGGGTCAAGGAATTCCCCTAAATTGTAATAGAAAGGGTGTACCTCTCCTTGATACTCAGCTCATTGAACAAGAATGATCTGCCAGGAGTCATTATCATCAAGCTTTTGTCATATAAAGAACAACACTTTTTCAAGTATTAAAATGACTTCAGTGCAGTGTTGTTTACTTTAATTACTAGAAAGTATAGCTGTAGTTATGGCGATTCGGAGACATGCAAATTAGCTCATAATGATGGACCTTTTGCACATCCACAAAATGAACAGCATCAGAATGACTAGTTCCAAGGATTGCAATTTTGCTTGTGACATAAATAAAGCATTGGTGAGACAGATATGTGTCTCAGAGGACCCGCCCCCATGCTCAGGAACAGGCTGTCTAGCCATATGAAACAGAGTCCATCCTTAACCCCATTTAAATGTAACCTTGACCAGTGGATGGAAAATCAGAAATTCTCCTCAGTCTCACGTCCATGTCTTTGATAGACAGAGGCAGACAATAATACCCGAAATAACACAACCCCCTCATATAACATACCCCCACCTAATAAATGCTTATTATACATAGGGACACAATTGGTTTGGATTGCACAGATAGGCTTATAAAGGCATTGGTGCTCATTAGTCTAGTATATACCTATGGAACCAGAATCTTTCAAGGTAGTCCCAAATAAAGCAGGCTGTGTGCTTGACTGTACATACACAATAATGTGGATAGAACAATTTAATAAATTAAATGTTATGAGATTTTGTCACTACACAAAGGACTTCTTCAGAACATTAAAATGTAACAAACACCACAACTAAATAGCAAATTCAAAAGGACACATGGCATTAAGCAACCAATCATATCCACGAACACTAAGGTGAAAAATTAAAGAAATAGTTGAACAATAAAATCGTTAAAGCAATAAATCAACATAAACCTGGTCTAGGTATATTTAAATATAACTAAAAGGGTAAAGATACAACTAGTAAAAACAAGACACAACCTGCAACTACAATTTAGCTGCACACATTTTGAGAGCACATTTAAGTGAAATCTTATCATTTAACCGGGGGGGGGGGGGTGGTCAGCTTCTAATCTAAGCTGATAAAGAAGCTCCCAGTACACTAGTTTCTCTTCCCAAGACCCCCCTCTAACATTTGGTAAAACCTGTTCCAGTTTAAAAAATAAAAACAATTTATTATTAGGGCAAACTTGTTTATATTTAAACAAAGAATTATTAGCATTGAGTGTTTACACTCGTACAATACGCAAATGACTCAACCATCATCTGCACAGCCCACTCCCTACCACAACTGCAAAAAGTCACACAGGAAGCATTTTCTTCTATTGAAACTTGGTTATCCGATGCCCAACTAATACTCAACCCAAACAAAACAAAATTACTAATCTTACAACCCACCAAACTTACCCTAGACAGCTCTCACTTTAGCATCACAGCAAAAGACAACCCCACCATCCATCCTACAGAACACACCAAATTACTAGGAGTAGAAATAGACAATAAACTGAACTTTGACATTCACATTTCCATGACCATTAAAAAAGTGCACAAAAACTAGGAGCATTATATAGAAATCAGCAACTACTTACCAAAGCAGCTAAAATTTCGGTAGCAAATTCTCATCTTATCTCTACCCTACTCTATGCCTCTCCAATATTTACTAACCTTAGACAATGCGATCTAAATAAGCTTGAAACCTGCTACAACAAAATTGTCAAATTTGCCACAGGGGCTTCCTACCGTACTCACCACTGTCTCTCACTAGCAGAACTGGGCTGGCTAGAGCTCCCCCACCTCCTTCAATGGTACCAACTCACACTCACCCACAAACTAATAAACCAACCACTAAAAGTCCCATCCTTCCAGAATCTACTCCAACCCTACATAACCATGAGACCACTAAGATCCAGACACAAAAACCTCCTACAGGTCACAAGAGCCATTAACTCTGCTGGAGAAACATTATTCTCCTGCACTATAGCCAAACTCTGGAACTCCCTCCCATCCTCAATTACCTCTGTAACTTCTTGCACCCACTTTAAATCCTTACTAAAATAACACTTCAAAATTTCCAGATATGCCCTTGCAACCCCCCCCCTCTAATGCTATCCACTCTCCCCACCCACTACCTCTCTCAGCCCCCTATCAACAACCTACTCTTAGCAAGCTTGGCTACTCATGTTCCCAGCTACCTACCACATAATATTAACTTCTTGTAGCAACAACTGTTAATGGCTGTTATGTACCTCAAAAACAGATTGTATCAACTGTTCACTGATGAATTTCAACTACATTTGTAACCATGTTTAGTATATGTCACCATATTTTAAAATTGTACTGTGTTCTACAGCTGTTTTACATCTGTTTTCTTCATGTCTTGCGTCCTTAACTTGACTAATGTCCATATTTAAATGCTATGTTTTTTAACTGTATAATGCAAATAATACTTAATGTGGAGCTTTTCTCCCCGGGCCTCTGCTGAAAATGGACCTGTGTCCAGTCGGACTCTCCTGGTCAACAAATGTAAATAAATAAATAAATAATACATATGTTCATATATGTTTGTTTAAGAACACGTTCAGTTTTGCCAATATAAAAATAATGGTTTCTTGTTGTTTTTCCTCAAGGTTTCTCTCTGTTTTCTTGGTTCGAGTGGTATATACCTATGACCAATGAACTTATAAGGTCTTTCCTCCTTGTAGCTAATTTGTCTCTGAATCAGAAATCTATGCATCATGTTACAGCTGCCCTTACCATGACAGGTGAGGTTCCTTATGAATTCCCAGGTATGTGTTTAGTTTTGCAATCTGCATAGTAATTAAACTTATATTTCTTGTTAGTTTCCAGATGCATGAACACACACACACACACACACACACACACACACACACACACACACACACACACACACACACACACACACACACACACACACATATATATGTATGTATATATATATATATATATATATATATATATATATATATATATATATATATATTTATTTGCATATACCCACATGGTGGGTTTCGCTACAGTTGTACATATTTGTTCTCATTGTATACATATTATTATGATTCTTATAGTATAATTGCCTTTTAAGATTTTTCTTATTTCTATTTGTAAATTTTTGCTCAGAGTCCATGATATTGTAGATTTTTTATTTATTCTCGAAATAGTCCATTTTCTTTTAATAAATATCACAAATATGTATATTACATAAATATGTGCAAGGTACTCTGAAATTATGAAAAACCTGATAAATCTTCTTTTTGACAACTCAAACCTGCATCATATTGTCAGAATCTACTAGAACAAAAAAAAAAGTTTTGCAATATTATCTCCTTCTTTTATCACACCTTTTTATATTGCTTTACTTTCTTGAAGCTTATAGCTTCTAGTAACACAATCATTCAAAGTAGCTTCTATAATCACGTCTAAATGATTAGAATTTGTAGTTGGTCTAGTGGCTCACATTATTTGAACCTTTATTACTTAATTTTTCTGTATAAAGGGTGGGTACATCATTTTTTTGGATATTGCCAACATACTGGCTAACAAATTCAGTGCTAACTTCACCTCAGAGTCATTTCCAAACCCACTTATCCTAATGAAATCAAGCCGCCATGCATCATGAAAGAGCATGTAATGAAGGTACTTTCAAAACAATGAATACCTCATATGTAGGGCTTGACAGCATTTCCAGTTGTCTTATTAGCAGCACTAAGCAAGCATTAGTGGATCCACTCCCCATCCTCTTCAACCTGAGCCTAGCAACTGTCTCTATCCCACAGGAGTGGGACACAGCTGTTGTGATGGCACTCCACAAAGACCCCATTGACCCCAAGTATTACAGACCCATCAGCCTAATGAAAATTACATGCACAGCAATGGAACAAATCATAACTGACCTAATTAAACAGGATATTAAAAAATCTTATCAGACTCAACTCAAAGCAGTTTGGCTTTGTCAAGTGTAGATAATGTCTAATGAAAATTGTAAACTTCTTTAAGAGGGTTAATCAGGCTGTAGGCTGTAGACAAGCTGTCCACATAGTGTACCTTGACCTTACCAAATCATTTGATACCATACCACATGCAAATATAATCAGCTAGTAGAAGGGACTCCAAACTTACCCATAAGTGGTGACGTGGCTATCCAATTTGCTTAGAGTTAAAGTTAGGATGCATGCAGTAGGAGTTGGAGCTATGTCCCTTGAAAGCATGATGGTGACCAGTGGAATATCACAGGGATCTGTGCTGGGAAATCTGCTGTTTAGCATCTACCTCCCAGATCTCCACTTATAAAACAAAGATATTTGGTTAACAAAGTTTGTGGTTGATTTTAAGCTGGGAGTCATTGTTAAGTCCCCCTCTGACATACATGCAGTCCAGCATGAGCTTTTACTTGTCAATAATTGGTATACTAAAATGGGCTAAAGTCTCTTATATGGATGAAAATGCGGTGACTCCTTAAGGCATTTATTTCTATGTAGATCTGCTTACGCTTTTATGTGATTGCTGCTTCATTTTGGAACATTAAAATAATTTTACCCTGTGTGGTTTGGTGGTCTTTTCTAAGTACCTACTTTGGGATTAATATATTACAAAAAAAGGAAAGACCTTCTACTCCATTGCCCACAAAGGAGAATTTGTCCCAAAAAGAAAAGAAAAGAAACCAACATATTGCTCCACAAATAAAAGCTTAGAGTTCACCTCAGCAACAATTTGCATACTTCAGACAGATTCACCCCTCCCTCTTGCTTCATCATCTGCAGTAGAGGATAAGACCAATACAGAATTGAATATCTTTGGGCCAGAGACTGAAATAACAGAAGTGGAGTCAATTGAAGCACCAGTGGATGAGGTGGTCAATCAGCAGCAAACATCATTGCCAGATCTGGAGGAATTGTAGTATTACCCAAAGACTGACACTTATTTAACAAGATTATAAGGCCCAGATCAGATAATTCTTTGTGAAGGCAAGCCACAGTTTTAAAGGAATTGCCAAGCAGGCATGTCACAGGCCAACTGTGTCCAGACTCGTATTGCAATAATATTCATAGGTAGGGTCATATGACAAATGTTTATTACACTTTTCAAGGCACACAAATTATGGCAATGAAATAAGGTGGTACTGAAACCTGAATAAATATGCTTTTAGTGATAACATTATAGTACCTTCTCTAGTGACTGTAACATAGCCAAATGTATTTCTTTCTTTCTTTTTTTGGATGATGGGGGCATATGTTGAGCTCTTTAAGTTTCTAAAGTACTATACTGTTTGAAATAAGTAGTAATAGCTGATGCCTTTTTATACTCTTTAATTTCTGAAATGTTTATATAATTTAACTGTTAGCATGAAGACTGCACCTTCAAATTGTTGGGACACCCCAGCCTATGGCCCTGTCTTTTGCATATTATGAATGATTTTAAATAACCACTGTGTGAAGTATAAATAATCGTAGTGGTATTAAAAAGCATCCCCAAATTATCTACGCACTGGCACATGATGGTGGGCAGAAGGATGTATATGGAAATAGTAACTAGAATAAGAACAACCAAAAGGGACGTTTAATTTCAGTCAATGTCAGAGTGATCTCAATCTCATATAAAAGCAAAGTAATCCTAAAATATATCAACACTACTAAGGCCAAAATTGGGTGCTTAAAAGAAGCCGAAATAAAAAGAAAAGTCAAATACAAATCTTTGACATTTGGCAAGGCCAGGGTATGATGAGCATATGTATATATCAGTCAAAACAGGCATTTGCACATTAATCCATGATTACCTAGAGTAGATAAAATGTTGAGAGCATAGTGATGACCAAAGAAGTTGGGGAATACTTCTGATCTGGACAAACACACAAACTTCTTTTAGGGAATTTATCTGGCCCCAATTCTAATGACACCATGCCTTTCTTAAAAAAGAATGTAGATTGCAAATGAAGACTCCAATATGATATTAAACCAAATTTAGTATAAAATGGCTGTTGGCACAACAGAGCATACCAAAATATCAGACTTATTGAGCACTATGACTGAAGAACTGGATTTAGTTGTGAACCAGGTAGCATTGCACCCAAACACTCTGGACTACTTTGAGCACTATGTTTGAAGAACTGGATTTAGTTGTGAGCCGGGTAGCATTGCACCCAAACACTCTGGACTACTTTGAGCACTATGTTTGAAGAACTGGATTTAGTTTGTGAACCAGGTAGCATTGCACCCAAACACTCTGGACTACTTTGAGCACTATGTTTGAAGAACTGGATTTAGTTGTGAGCTGGGTAGCATTGCACCCAAACACTCTGGGCTACTTTGAGCACTATGTTTGAAGAACTGGATTTAGTTGTGAGCCGGGTAGCATTGCACCCAAACACTCTGGACTACTTTGAGCACTATGTTTGAAGAACTGGATTTAGTTGTGAACCAGGTAGCATTGCACCCAAACACTCTGGACTACTTTGAGCACTATGTTTGAAGAACTGGATTTAGTTGTGAGCTGGGTAGCATTGCACCCAAACACTCTGGACTACTTTGAGCACTATGTTTGAAGAACTGGATTTAGTTGTGAGCTGGGTAGCATTGCACCCAAACACTCTGGACTACTTTGAGCACTATGTTTGAAGAACTGGATTTAATTGTGAGCTGGGTAGCATTGCACCCAAACACTCTGCACTACTTTGAGCACTATGTTTGAAGAACTGGATTTAGATGTGAGCTGGGTAACATTGCACCCAAACACTCTGGTTTACTCCTTTACATTCCCAAGCTGGGATATTGCTAGTAAGATAAATTACTGGCTACTATCTGGAGCACTCATCAACTGTATCACATACATTGATATTATTCCATTGTGTGGTAAGATCATGCCTCCCTACAAATGTCACTAAATATACTAATCCGACCCCTTGGTCCTCTTTCTGGAGATTTGATCCACTTTTGATAAAATTTAATATTTAAAATCTACTGGCAAAATTGAATCACAGGGTAGCTCAGTTTTGGTCCACAAGAAAGTTGAGGAAGTTACTATGTGGATCAAATGAGGCATGTTCAAAATAACTTTAAAAATGTAGACAATGAGTTTAAATAAAGAAAGACGTAAGCAGAGAAAGAGAGAGACATGATTGCCTGTAACTAGCAGAAGAAAAATTAGAAGAACTAGAAACAGAATGTAAGAAGTCAAGAGGTAAAGGTCCGGTTAGGCATTAAAATGAATTATGAAAAACATATTAGAAATATGCATCTTAATCTTACTAGAGTTTGGCTGAACATGATGTCATGGTGTAGCCAAAAGGATATTACCATCACTATTATGAACAACATCAAAAAAACATTTGATTCCATAGATTTAAACTTTATTTGGGATTTATTTATTTGTCTTTGTTTATCAGGAAAGTCCAACTGGGTATGTTTCCAGTTTCCAGAATCTTTTATCCACAAATGTAAATTGTCAGATAAAGACTCAATGGCACAAGTGTTTGCCAATCGGGTATTATCACCATCTATGGTTCTACATCAGGGAATGAGACAAGACTCCCTCCTACCTCCCTTCTTCATTTTAGTTACTGAAGTTTACATCTAATATTTAAATGCATATGTGGTGAATTTTGGGGTTAATATTTATATTAATGCTATGCATAATTCTATCTCTACCTGGATTTCCAGCGACTGTGTAGTCTGGATTACTGAGCTCCAAATTAGCAATAGTAAAGTCATAACATGTTTCAAGATTCTGCTAAACTAGAAGGTAGTCAGAAATACTTTAATAAAAAATAGTAAAATAATAATAAAAGCAGTAGAGGGGGGTGAGCACTTTCTCTTGAACTATGCTAGCAGGATACTTAAATATGCTTGAAGATGGGGGGTTTTTTTGTCCACTTGTCCCTGCTAGTCTTGATACTATATGGGTATCCTTGATCCACATCACTCCAGTTTATGCTTGAGTACCCTGATATTTTATAACATTATGTCCCTCTGTATGCTAGACACTACAGTTGTTAAGTGTAGCAGTTTTAATACATAACAATGCTTTTATCATTGCATCTTCAACCACAGTATCTGTTTTACTTGCTTTGTTTTTTGTAAATGTTGATATTAGATGATCACATCTGATAAGTACTTGGAAATTCCTTGAGGTTTATGTTTCCAATGCTTCCCAGATACTTGTGTATTATAATGTTTGCAAAGCCTACAATATAACAGCCCACATTTTATGTATTTCAGTATACAGATCCTCAACCAGAAATATGTCATTACCAGCAATAATATGGGCAGCTGGTTTTAGCTGTATGTTATAGAATCTACACTCATTTGTGTTTCCTACTTTTACTATAGATTTTGAGAACCAGAATGTACAATCCACTATTTTTACTTGCACTCTAGGCTTTCATTTTTTTATTTAAATTGTGCTTTCCTTAGCCATGCATACATCAGATCTTAATCAATGTGAGACTTCTTGAGAGTTCTTGACACTACAGTTGTGTGCTTTCCAGTTTTTTTTTCTAGTCAATAATCTTTATATATGTTTTGCTTTTTTATCAATTTCTGTTGTTCCTTGTTTTTTTTTTGTTTGTTTTTTTTTTTTGTTTTTTGTTTTGTTTTTTTATCCACTTCTGGGATGTCTTCTACCATCATTCCTTTCCAAATGTGTATTTTAATCTAAGCAAAGATTTTATCTCAGATTTGTTTTCTTAATGATTTTAGAACTTGCAGTAGGTTTTAACCACCTGGCAATGTGAACAAATGTGTAAGTAGTCCCATGACTGTAAATTTACACAGTCAGTTTGAAGAAGGCCCATGTCTTCTTCAACCAAATGGATATATGTATAATCATACCATGCACTGGTTTTCATATATAATTTGAAAAGCATGAAACAGTTTTCTTGTTTATTTGCTTAAATGACTCAGTACTTTTATGATATATTTAATAACACCAGTAGGTTAGAGTTGAAAGAGCAAGTTTATTTATTGTTTTAATTGTATTCCTCAATGCCATTATCTTATTATGTTTATAAGACCTCCTAAGCCTTGAATGGCCTGTTAAGTACTATTTGAACTACTCTGGGGCTGATGAAATACCATGCAAAATTTAGAAACTCTCCTGTTTCCTATTGGTAGATTAAATGTACAAAGTCTGAAGCTTTCTTCATATAGCTTTGTGTGACAGAAGCCTTGTTTTGCACTTAGTCCTGAAAAGATCTTAACATTTAGCATTATTGAGACCACATCTTCAACTGTAAGCAGTAGATAATGCTCTTTTAATCTCTTTATTTAGATTTTGAATATTGATACATATCTTTTCTTGTTTCAGAAAGATAACCATTTTATTCACCCATTCTTTTGACTTAAATTTATTTTAATAACACCTTAACTTTCCATTCAGTTCAGTTCTTAGTCACTTGTACTACAGATTACTACTGCTACTTCCCCTGTAGCTTGCATGATTAGCATAGCTCTTCTGGCAAACATCCTAAGTCTTTATATAAATCAACACAGCTGTGCATGATATCACTGTTATGGCTCTGTACAGTATTTGTAATACCTCTTTGACTTTTCTGTACACATGCACATTATCCTTTTACTCTGAATTTTTTACCATTCTTAGTTTCTCACAAGATAAATGACCTATAATATTAGAAGAACTAAACTCTTTTAAGTGTTATCATTTGAAAAAGGATCAACATGTTATATTGGTTGAGTTTTGGGTAGCTTTTGACCCAGTGGCTTTTTGGTACCCTGAGTGTTCTAACACTCACTGTCTCGAACTTGCAAGTGCACACAGCTATCCATTCAGTGCACTTCAGCACAGTGCTTCAAAAGTATCTTCAAATATACTTGGAATCCACATTTACTATAAATTCAGCAGGTTGCTTATTAATTCCCAGCACTTCAACAGTGTAACTTAAATTCTTATCATTGCCTCTGCTGCATTTTCTTACCTCTCTTTATTGATCCTTCACTTTAGTAGCTTTAATAAGCAGCTTATTTTCAAATTTCTATTCACTAGCAGGCACGTTGTTTTGAATGTATTTGTCATTTTTGTGCACATCTTTGATAAATATTATTTGTTTCTAGCTCAGATTCTATAAAACTGGTTAAATGTAGGACAGTTATTCTACGTGAACTTGTTGACACATCTAGTACTGGAGGCTTTAATGTCAGATGCAGTTACTTTTTTCATCACTGTTACTGCCATAACATCATCAATTAGCATATGGCTCTCTTTTCCATATGTAATACTGTTATAGCACACTGTCAATTTGCTTTTCCTTTTTTTTTTCCATAATAAATCTTTATTATTATATTATTTTCATACACAATGAAGAACAAAAATAACATATATTCACAAAACAAAAACCATTATCTAATATCACTAATAACCACACCCTAAACACAATATTTACAAGAATGCTTCCATGTAACACATTTAAATATATAAAAAAAACATAAGAGTAAATGCAAGTAATAGACAGTTGATTACGAAATTCTCCCCACACACATAAATAATTATTTATTTCCAAGTTGAAAATACTATGCTAGTATGATATTAAAAATCTGTTCCCAAATTTTTGGATTGTTAACATTCTTATTATGTGGGTTTAACAGTAGTTTATGAGCCAATATATGTTTTGTCGCTAGAACTCTAAAGTTTTGCAATGAAGTTTTAGATGGGTCTAATCAATTTGTAGCTATTTAAAGCTTCATTAATAAAAAAATATTAATATATATAATAATTTGTGATTTAGGGATCTCTTTCGGGGGAATATGCAGAATCATAAATGTCCATGATAATGTTGTACTTTGGTAACCCACCCTCTGAAGTTGAATCTTAAGGGAATTCCAAAGTTTGAAAATACATTTACAACTCTAGAACATATGAAGAAGATCAGCTGGTTGATTTTTACAATATGGACAAGTTGGGGAATTTTTAGGATTAAATTTATGCAGGGCAAGGCGTGTATAATATGCATTGTTCCAAATCATCAACTGGGTATATATTAATTTTTGAAGAGAAGTAGATTTGATGGTCAAGTCAATTGCTTTTAACATATTACTTCTACCTGTCAGTAAAATTTTCTCTTCCCAAAAGTTTGATAACAAAATTTTATCATGAAATTTAAATTCTTTAATTAATTGATTTGCTGTTGTGATATATTTAATATCCTGTTGGAGGGCTTGCCACAACAAAGAGCATCTATTTACAGCCTCTTCTTCCGGTTTAAAATTTTTAAAATAACTTATAGTGAGTTCTCTAATTTGTCTCAGAATAACTAGATAATTTTTAGGTAAATTAAGTTCTTGTCTTATTTGGTTGGCCGAACTGTCAAGATGTTTATATATATCAATCAAAGTTAGATTGGCTATTAATGGAAACTTTTTAAGATCAATTAGTTGATTATTCAATTTTAAATTTGGATTCTTATGAAAGGGTTGAAAAACCATCATATGTTGAACCAGATCTAATGATTGAAATAAATTATGTAAAGAAAATATGTTTGTTTTGATGTGTTCAATAATCCCATATAGTTTCAATGTATCCTTACCCAAAAAAAGTATTGCTTTAGGATTAATATTTAACTTTAGTCAATTTGCTTTTCCATTTCCCGTAATTAACAGGTTTCACTAAACACTGGAGATTCATCTGTCTTTGTCTTGTGTGTTTGGATATGTTACCCCTTGTTACTTTTATCTATTTATAAATGTTAGAGTGCTAACAATTATCAGTTGTTTTTGTTTTCCATTTTTGCCTTCTGCCTTGACTTTTACTCTGCACACTTCAATTTCTTCAAGTAATTTCCTCATCTCACTCTGGTCTCTTCCCCACACTACTGTTTTTTTGTTTTTTTTTAGAAGACATCATTATACATAGCCATCCTTCATTCCCTCCTCTCCCTGCCCACTATAACACTCACTGTTTTTAACCTACACACATTCTTTTCTCCTTTTCTCCCTTACAGTATTATTTCACTTATCTTTCCCTTCCTGGCTGTTCCTCTTTTCTTACATTTCTCTCCTTACCCCCCTCTTTTCCTACTGTCAGCATCCTAATCTGCATCTCAACTGTTTTAATAGTTCATTTAGTGTAAGGAATACTTTTTCATCTCATATTTTTCCTTGTAACTTAGTATAATTATGGCTTCATCACTCCAGTATTATAAGATATTATCACAACATTTCTTCATATTGCATTATTACACAACATTAAATTGTGTCTTTGTTTTATATTTTCTAAAGTTTTCTTTCATGACTCTGTATTGTTTTACAACTCTCAACAAGTATAATAATTTATTGTAAATTGCATTTTTGAACTTGAGCTCTTCTTCCCAGCCTCCACAAAAACGGCCTTTTTAGGCCCAATCAGACTAAACTGGTAAACAAATGCCAATAAATAAAATAAATAAATATTTTAAATGAATACTACTAATTACACTTCCTCTGCATGCATCCACAGCTTTTGGTAAGATCAGTTATGTTTTTTCTTAAAAGCCTTCTCTTTGTTTCATCATTTATATACAACAATTTGTTACGTCTCTTTTATTAATGAATCACCTATCTCTCCAAATTCAGTCTTTGGCTCGGTCTTTCTGAGCAACATACGTATTCATGATCTCTGTAGGACTTAGTACCATTGGGCAAAAAAACAAAACAAACAAAAATGGTAAATACATGGAAAGTTCTATGTTCAATGTTATGGGAATCAAGCTGAATGCTTAAAAAAGGCCATTGAAGATCGTGCCAACATAAAGACCCATGTTAAGTAGTCTCAAACCCATCCATTGATTCAGATTTATTTTAAAGGAGTTAATGGATTCTGATTTTAATACTGAAAAATAGAATGCTCCAGGAACACTGAACATTGCAATTTCAAGTTGTTTCTCAGCTTACACTAATTCTTAAACTTTTCTGTAGGAGCTGCTACTTCATAATTATCATCTTCAAGAAAATTAAAGCTATCAGATACTTTTAAGACTTCTCCCAGTCTTCTCCTTTCCCCAGTTAGGGGTCACCACAGGAAATCACCTGTCCGCTCATGATTGGCAGTGGAGTTTTATGGTGTCGAGTTGCTAGCCTGACGCCCAACCTTCCACAGAAGGCACACACACACACACACACACACACACACACACACACACACACACACACACACACACACACACACACACACACCTAGGGCCAATTTAGCGTGTCCAATCCACCTACAGCATGTCTTTGGGATGTGGGAGGAAACCAGAGCACCTGGAGGAAACCCACACAACCACAGGGAGGACATACAGACTCCACACAGAAGGCACCCCAGCCAAGGATTGAACCAGAGAACCTCTTGCTATGAGGCAGCAATGCTAACCGCTGCACCACCGTAACTCATAAAAACAGTAGTAAAAACAATTCACATGCAGTGCAAGCTAACACACTTGAGTATATAGCAATATTAGACCAAGCACAGTTTAAAAAATGCAATTAAATTAAAAAGGACTAAAATCAAGTACAGAAAGATTTTATTAGGTAGAATGTGGTAAAGAGATGGGACTGGTGGAGTGTCCCAGATTAAATCTACAGTGGGGCGGGCAACTGCAAAAGCCACCAAATTTTAGCACAAGCCAGTAATAGGGAGGGTGAGTAGGACAAAACAGAGATCTAAGCAACAACTAACAGTACAAACTCTAAAACCCCCAAAAAATACTCAAATCTGTATATTTGCAGATCAGTCTCTCAGAACAGTGAGACAACAGTTTCAACAGAGATCTAAGCAACAATTAATAAACTTTATAACCAAAAATATATATACTCAACTCTGTATATTTGCAGATAGTATGGAAGGCAGTCTTTCAGAACACAGGTTCCAGCAATTAAAAGGATATATATAATGAAAATATATATATGTGTGTGTGCTTGCATTTGTCCTTGGTGTTTCACTCCCCGTGCACTTTTATCCTTCCTGAAACTGCTCCTCCAGCAATCTAAAGTGCCTGTGGTGAGTGACTGCTTTGTAGCATGAATGAAGAAGGGAAGACCTGGATATATCTGATGGCTCTACCAAAAGATTTCTCTTCTGGCTTCTCCCAGTGACATGCAGAAATGTGCACGCTTTCCCCTTTCATGCTTCTTGTCTGTTCCAGTGGCAGTGAGGATTACATTAAAATTTGGATCAAAACTTCAAGTGTTTTTTGGTTTTAATCAATTGGCAAAATCTCTGGTGGAGACAACTTGGCATTTTCTGTATTGAGAATTATACACCTGTACTTTCTGCCATATAAAAAAAAACTCTTGAAAAGTATGTTTCTTCACTTATTGTATTAAATGGCATATGGGCATTGGTCTGGATGGACAGTGATATAACAGACACCAGAGATAAACTTCTGGACAGCTTAAGGTTTTTAATCAGGCTACACTCCATGGATGGAGTATCATATGACACACAACTTCCTCTAGCTAGGTCTTCAGTGTTTAAAGCTACAAAACAAATATTACAGTGCCCAAGCTATTAGAATGAAGACGTAAGGTATGATATTTTATAAATCCTTGGTATGGACAGAATACATTATTCACTCCAGATACCTTCTTTTTTTTTTCATTTGTTCTTTCTTTCTTAATATTCATCTGTTAACCAAGCAAGTGTGCTGATCCAAGGAAGGCTTTCATTTTTTGATTAAATTGTGCCCAAAGCCCAAGTCACTAAGTAGGTTTTACAAACAGAGTTAATAACTTACAGGTATCTCCAAACCATATGGATGATTTGGAGTGCCCTGTACCTAACAGAGAACAGGTGGATATCCTTGAAGGCTTCCATGAGGCTGAGAAGTTAAAGATGTGTGTGAGCTGTCTGAAAAGGAATAGATAACCCAGGCCAGATGGCCTCTCACTGAGGAGTCCACTGGCCACCTGCTACACCAAGTAATGTGTCTTTTATTCAAAATATGCAACAGTCAAATCATCATTTCAATGAGCCTCTCCCTCTGTCTAAGAAAGGGTTCCCTATTACATGATCAAAACTTTAGGTTATCGAACACCTAAAAGTCAATCACTAAATGTCAAAGTCTGAAAATAGCGAACAGCTGTTTCCACACAGGGAAACGAGTTGTTTGGCCATTACGTGGATTTTGTTCTTTCTCTGCTGTAGAGCAATCTCAGAGTTGGTATATTTATTAAGGGGGTGGGTGTGGTGGGCACAGCCCCCCACATCGGGGGGTGTAGTGTCAAAACCCCCACTTCATTTCTGTTTAAAACTTTTTTTTATTTGGCCAATATGGAAAGACATTTTTGATGTAAAGGGTTTGAAATTTCATGATCAACCTTTAGGTGTTTGATAATTTAAGGTTTCAATCACGTAATATAGACCTCTAAGAAAGCAGCATGGGTGAACATGTTCCTAAAGACATGGAAAGACCACTTGTCAGAGGTAATATGAAAAGATGTGCACTTAATAAATGAAATAATAAAAATGGATAAAGGATATAATTAGAAGACTTTCTTTATATCATTCACACATTTTAGTAGTCTCATAAGACAGTGTTTACTAAGAAGGCTAAATGTCAAAAATTCGAGAGGCAACTGTTACAAGTTAACTTAAAGACTCTGCTACTTATAAAAATAAATACATTCACTGTTCGAGCTCACATAGAAATCAGTATAATTCCAGAATATATAGATTAAAATTCACACCCTTATTTCAGCAAGAGCCCCCAGGTTTGCCAGATGCAGCAGTTTCACTGGTGCCATTCTCCATTTGTCAGTCAGGAAACTTCGAGTTTTCCTTAGAACCTCTACACCTTTCCTGCACCAATGATCAACAGGAACATACATGGCTTTCTCAACAGAAAGATACATCAGCAGTTTCATTGTTAGATGATAAAATAATGTTAGAAAGTGAAAAATGCTTTTTGATAGGGCTGATGTTTTAAAACATTAATTGTCATTGTGGAGTTGTATCCTTAGAGAAATGTTCTGTGATAAAACATAACCCAGCAAAGACCAGCCCTTCATGTTTTAGAGTTCATTGACAGTGCTTCCTACTGTATTAATGTAAGAGCAGGAATTCTGTTTTTCTAATTAATGTTGACAGCTGTTTTACTTTTCTTTGCTTTTTCCTCAGCAGTTATATCATCTTGTAATTAATATATATCTGCAGTTAGAATGTCTGGTGTCGGAGAGGGAACACGCTTCCAAGCGCAACGTTTGTGCATCGAGGAGTCCAAATACATGGTTTGGCTCCTTGTCCACTGTCACGAGTCAAGACTGTACTGTCAGATAAAAATGTCAGAGAGGCAGAAAAAGAGTGTAGAAACCCATTAAGAAAGGTAACATATGTCTGGAATAATATCTCTGCAGGCACTGTCATATAAAATAAGTGAGTGAGTCTGAAAAAAGTTTGTTCTAACCTATTAATAAAGGTATAATATGTCTTGAACATGTCTGCCATATACACCGTTAAAACAAATAAAGGAGTGAGCCTGTGGAAAAGTGTGTAATGTCATTAATAAAGGTCTAAAACCCAGAGTGTGTCTGTGTCACAGAGTCTGAAATGTTGTTGTACCCTTGCAGTATACAAACAGTACTGTTTGAAAAGGTGCTGGCAACCCAGAGTTGTGCAGTCCCATATAAAGTGGGTTGTGGAAGTAATAGTAGCTGTGAAACATATATACTGTCCACAACAGGCAGTTACTGGCTGGCATGAATAAGTAAACCTGGCACACGTGTAGCATGTTATTTCTTCCCCAGAAATGTGAGTGTGTGTCAAGAAATGCAGGGTTCTGTACAAATCGAAGTGAAAATGTCATGTGAAAACATCCCAGATATGTAGATAAAGAAATATAAATGCAATCAAGAAATATGTAGCAGTAACATCTGCATCCTGGACAGTTAGTATGTCAGATATAGGTCAGGCATATATTGAACTAGCCAAACCCAGTACACAACCTAATGTATGGTGGCAAGTGTAATAATACAGGTAGG
This sequence comes from Protopterus annectens, assembly GCF_019279795.1. Classification (NCBI taxonomy): domain Eukaryota; kingdom Metazoa; phylum Chordata; order Ceratodontiformes; family Protopteridae; genus Protopterus; species Protopterus annectens. The sequence continues at coordinate 183,102,597 of NC_056731.1, read as the reverse complement.
GGATATACACTTGCAGTCACTAGGAATGTAGTGTAGACTAAAAGGTCATTATAAGATGTTAACCAAGGTTTTTTATACACCCTACTGTATGTGCATAAACCATGCAATTCCACACCTCAATGGGTATATGTAATCTTAAATATTTGTTGGGATATATATCCTATTGTTCTATAAATATTTGCATTCATGTTGATGCATGTGCCCTGTTTAAACACCACAATCATGGTGGCTTGTTGCTACCAAACATCCCTACATGCTGTTGGAATAACCACTGTGGTTCAATATATGCATGTGTTATGCTTGCTGTTCAACTGTTATACCCTTGGTGTGTTGGGTTAATGGGAATATTATTGCATGCTGTTACAACTAATCTGGAATGCTGTTTTGCTTATGTTGTAATTAAACACACCTAATCACAGAACGTATGGGAAGGCCGGTCCCAGCGGACCCACCTGTCCCTTCTCAACTGGCGAGTGCACCTGGCATCAGCAGGTCCAGTGCCCAGCCCGGGCTCCCCTCCTCCGTTGGTCCTGTGCCACCTTCGAGTGGAAGCACTGCAGGGGATGGGGCTCATCCCCCCCCGTGCAAGCGTGGGCAGAGAAGGGCCACCTGTCACCCTTCAAAGGGTCCGGGCTGTGGTGCATAGGGAGATCCAGCGTTCAGTCGCTAATCCCCTATGCCAGCTTGAAGGCGAGAGTGGCGTGTCTCATGGGTGAGCCTGCCCATCCTACGCAGCCCCCAGCACAGCCACCCTCGGGGCTGTGAAGGTTCAGTGGTGACTGCCCATGGGTGGGGATCTCAGTTCCACTGTTACCATCTGTGGGCTCATGGGCTTGCGATTTCCAAACATCCGACCCCATCAGTTGTGTCACTCACCCCATGTGTCATACACTACCCCTGTATGCGTCTTGTCTGTCTTATCTGTTTACCTTCCCAACCTACCTTCCCGGACATACCTACTTCCTCTCCCTCACTTCCCACTCTCACCTGAAAAAAAAAAAAAAAGGGGCAATCTGTACCTACAAAAAAATTACGCCCCATACATAGCTGCCCAATTCGCACACATGTCCATCAGACAAACATGTAAGCTGATAATTAGAATTGGCAGTACAACGTACTTTGTTGTTCTCACCCCTCTCCCAAGGGTGGAAGGTTTCAAATTTCACTCCAAATTCATTGCATATGCACAGCTGTTGCTGTTAAAGAAATGGGCAGCTATGGACCTTCCCTACACCCGTCCTGCACATCCCGAGCTTGTTTACCTACTGTGTGTCCCTCTTTGTGCCCCCTGTTTTCACCACATTCCTATCTCCCCATTTTCTTTTCTTTAAAAAAAATTAGCACGGGGGCTAGCGGGAGTAAGCACTTTTAAGCAGTAGTTAGCGGGTTTGCACCAGTGTGCGCATGTGTGCGCTTAGCTAAACATCACTAACCCGCTTACAACTGCTTAAAAGTGCCTTAGTCACTCTACGGCAGGGCCCTTGTACTGCTCAGCAACAAAATAAAATATCCCTGTCAGTCGCGAACCCCAGACCTTGGACACACAAGACTGCATGAAGTACCACTAAGCCACAGCCGATATACAATAATGCAGTGCTGAAAGAAATATATCATGCATTACAATGAGTGAATGTAAAGGGAAAATAGGAATGGCATAACACAAATCTTGTTCTGTGGCCCTTAACCAGCAAGTGTTGTGGAATTGCATGACATGACTGTGAAAAGTTAACCAGCCATGCTAGTAGGGAATAATGTTACAGTAGCACCTTACAAACCCCACACAGTATCAGAGCAGGATAAACACTTGCATATTTGAATAGGTCAGAGGCCAGACCTCCCAACTGTGACTGATTTACAGGGATGTCCCTGATTTGCAAACAAATGTTAGCTGTGCCCCTCTGACTCCCTGTGAAATGTACTAACAGTAGGCAGAAAGGTGGGGAATCTCACTTAATGAAAAATGTCAATAAGTGAGAGTAGACACTGCTTGCACGTCAGAAAAGGTGTAGTAATACATATGCTCTGAATCCCCCAAAGTCTCAACAGCAAAATATCTGAAATATATCACAGGTGTATCCCACTTATATGTACCTTTCCCTGAGGCTGTTCAAATATTTACCTGTGAGTATCTGAGGCCTGGAAATGTCAAAAACACACAGGCATATCAGCTTGTCTGCTGTTACACACTCAGCAAATAGCTGTAGAATAAATTCCACAAGCATGCCCGTATGTAGGAGTACACCACAGAAATATCAAAGGATGTGGCCATGTACTGCTAGCAACCACCTGTGACAATGCCATTGTTCAGGTGCTGAAAACACTGGTGTGGTGCACAGTCAAACGATATTAGGCTAACCTCTGTCTACCATCTGGATATGTCCACAGGTGGGAGCTACTGAGACAGACTACTAGCCTTTATAGACTAACAGGTACACAGCAACTCTGCATGTTCAGCAAGATAAACAGCACATGATAATAAATAATGCTCTCCGCAGTTCTGCACCCCTACCCAAAAGTACCATATACCTGTGTAGTCAGGCACACCCACGGGTGTAGGCAGACATACACAGTACTGAAATATGTCCAGTTGTCCTGAGAAGACTGTGCTAATGTCAACACAAACAAACCACAAACTGTTCAGAAGGGAGTAACGTACTAATGACAGTATAGCAGTTCACAAACAGTGCATGTGCCTGATATTCATAATTGGTAGTACAACATACTTAGTTGTCCTCACCCCTCTCTCAGGGGTGGAAGGTTTCAAATTTCACTCCTAATGTATTGCATATGCACAGCTGTTGCTGGTAAAGAAACGGGCAGCTATGGACCTTCCCCCCACCCATCCTGTACATCCCAAGCTGGTTTCCCTACTGTCTTCCCCTCTTTGTGCACCCTTTATCACCACATTCCTATCTCCCCATTTACTTTTCTGTCAAAGAAATGAGCACGGGGGTTAGCGAGAGTAAGCACTTGTAAACAGTAGTAAACAGGTTTGCACCAGTGTGCGCATGTGTGCGCTTAGCTAGGCATTGCTAAGCGTCGTGCAAACCCGCGCAAACCTACTTACAACTGCTTAAAAGTGCCTTAGTCACTGTGTATGACAGGGCCCTTGTACTGCTCAGCAGCAAAATAAAATACCCTTGTTAGTCTTGAACCCCACACCTTGGACTCACCAGTCTGCATGAAGTACTACTAAGCCACAGTTGATATACAATAACTTGGTGCTGTAAAAAATATATCATGCATTACAATGAGTGAATGTAAAGGGAAAATAGGAACGCCATAGGAACACATTGCAATAACTACTGTCGTATGCCAGTTAATTCTCTAATTCGAAAAGAAAGTACATACTCCCATGTATCCAGTGTTAGCATTAGGAGGTGTGAGTAAACTTACACACTGAGAAGAGTGCACTGGAAGAAGCAACAGTCAGGTTTCAGTACAACATGCATATCACTGGCTACAACCCTAACTTCAGATATGAGACATATACCAACATTCTGACTGAGGCAACAGTGTCTACAGCAAACAAGCATGGGCCCCACCTTGCACAACTGAAAGGGCTACGCCTACCTAACCTATCATTTTATAGCAGTGTCCTGCAATCACAGTGAGTACTGCAATTACCACACAGCAGGCTGCATGCAATTACTAAATGGTGGGCACCAATTGGTGCAGAGGTCATCACATGCACATGTGCAGATACCTAGAAAAGCAGCCTGTACTTGCTGTCCACACATGCAATAATATCATTGCACCAACTGAGAGAGAGAGAGAGAGAGAGAGAGACAGACAGACAGAGACAGACAGACGGAGACAAACAGGCTGTAAGAGACAGACACTGAAAAGAAAGACCAACACACAGAGGAAACCAAAACCAAAAAATAAATAAATAAATAATAAATCAACAGCTACAACAGACGGAGGTGAGGAATACAAAGGTAAGGCATGTAACAGATATGTACTTGCTAGCATCCGAATGATGTGTCTGAAGGATACTCTACATACTGTGAATCATCCATATGTGGCAGTAGTCCATATCTATATGTATATGCACATGTGCATAGGGCAAGGGACATACTGCAACTGTTAGTGAAGGCTGGACATATATATGTTGTTGAAGGTTGCTATGTGCACATATGTATGTAGGTTGTAGTATGTGGCATTGCAGACAGCAAGCAGTGCTGATATATGTCATGTGGTAGTTATACGCTGTGGGACTGAGCTACAGTCAGTGAGGTCTGCTACAGCTATACGGCCTGAGGACAGCAAAATGCATTCTGCACAACACTGTGCAATATTATTACATAACCGTATGTCTCACAACTGTTGCATAATTGACATCCCAACCATGAAAGGTGGGCAGTATATGTGCCTATATGTGCATCTATCTGTACAGCAATGGATGTATACATGTATGTGTGTGTATATATATATATATATGTATATATATATATATATATATATATATATATATATATAGATATATAGATATAGATATATATATAGATATATACATATATACATATATAGATATATATATAGATATATATATACATAGATATCTATAGATATGGATATCTATGGATATCTATAGATATGGATATCTATGGATATCTATAGATATGGATATCTATGGATATCTATAGATATGGATATATATATATATATATATATATATATATATATGTGTGTGTGTGTGTCTATATATAATCATCATATATGTGTATATATATATATATATATATATATATATATATATATATATAAAGAGAGAGGGAGAGGGAGACACGGGGTCATACGTACTGCAACAGGTGCCTGTTGACCAAGGCATGGACTGAACATCAGTGTTGGTACTGCAGTGCCATACCCCATTCCAAAACACTTTACCCAGTAACTACCACATAGGTGGTAGCCTGCCTAACACTGAAGGTGTCAGAAGGGAACATAGGACACAGGTGGACAGTAGCCTCCCCTTTGATAATCACAGTGCCACACTAGTCTTGTAATCTGTCTACATGGTACGTGTCATCACAAAAGGTGTGTCATCTAGGGAAATATAGGTCAGTGTTCCCCTCTACTCATCACAATGCCCCATGTGGTATGTACCTCACATGACAACTACAGCAAGTGGAAAGGCCACAGACATACCTCACAAAGAGTAATACTGCCCTCAAACACATGCCCTATGCAGACTGACTCACAAAGCCACAGCTAGAGTGCATTGCATACCGCCCACCAAGAGGTTACCTCTGCCGGACATGCAGAGGTATGTCACACCCATAGCAGTCGGCCAACCACCATGTCAACACCTCACAATCCCTCCAGGCTACATGACCTAGGGCCCTAATCCTCACCACCTCACTAAACAGTACATGCTGGAGGTACAGGTTCCTATCCACAAATATGCCATACTCTGGACTAAACCACCCAGCATTAACAAACAAGGCTCCTAATTAGCAGATGTCATACATACCCCTGATGATTGTTTGGGAGATAGGTAATATGCCCTGGGAGTCACCTCTGTGTATCCGGTTGACAGGAGCAAGTGAAATCACATTACATGTGTGTCAAAGGCCAGGGTAGCATATGGCTAGGCTGCTCTAGGCCCTAGGGCCAATAGCGTATTACCTACCTATGATACAATGCACACATACATGTACTCAGTGCAATACCTTCTATGTGAGGTGGAATGAGTGTGACAGTGAATGTGTGCAAGGTCTGTAAAGGTGAGATAGCTTAGTGTGAGGTTGTTTCTGTCATGGTAGTTTGTGTCCTAGGTGTGAGGCCAGAGAAAGATGTGTCAGTTATTGGGATGCAGACATAGTAGGATGGCATATGTTGTGACATAGTTCCTTGTGTACAACTGTGGTGTCCCATTGTAGGCTGAAGCAATACATGTATGCTCATTAAGTGGTACTGCTGGTGAATCCAGCTCACATATGAACTGTTGTACTACCTGAAGCTGTAGGCCTAAACAGCACAGTATGGTGTATGTTCACATTCCCTGGTAACACTGTCTTGTGTGTTTCCTGTAGTCTGCACAGATTACGTACCTCAGGCATAGCTATCTGTAAATAGGGGCACACAGTACTGTAAGGTACACAGGTAATGCTCATCAGTGTTGGCGTACATTTGTGTGTTGTATGTATGTATGTCTGATGTGTGCGTAATGATGCCTGTACCATACCCACAATCACATGTGTGTTACAGGCTATGTGTGTATACCTAGCAACATGTATACTCTGTTACAGCAGTATGCCAGCTACATTAACAACCATGCACATATGTTAGATAGGGGTATGGCATCAACGACTAGGGTGGTTTACTGGTAATACTGTAAATGTACTTTACATTCATTGCATTGGATGACATATTTCTTCATGCATTAGCTTGATATATACCCCCATGGCTAGGTTGTGCATTGTATCCCAAACATTGTGCCGAGTACTGGTGTATACTGGTTTGTTATATGGAGTGTGGCAGGCACTGTCAGCCAGTTTTGGGCTGAACACTGATATGTGGTATTGAACATGTGTATCCTCTGACAGACAAACAGATGCTATATATGGCAGTTAAGTGATATCTGTACATAATAATGTTAAATGTGCCACATGACTTGCTGACACATATCGTTTAATTGTTTTCCAGGGTTATGGCACATCAACGCAATCCGTCATATACAGCTGCAGAGGAACAGGAAATACACAACAGCCTGGTGCAGAACTATACACTGCTGTTTTCCAGGGCCAGCCAGCACCAGCATGAGCGTACTGCACTGTGGCAAGATGTTGTTCATCGGGTAAATGACATAGGCATGCATAACCGGACATATGAGCAGGTATGCTATCACTGCAGTGATTTAATTAGACATGTCCGGTGGCGTGCGTCTGATATCCATAGACAACAGCTTGCCACAGGTGGTGGGGCGGCCATACATCCTCCCTCACCAGAGTGGAGGAGCTGCTCCTAAGCGTGGTGGCTCCTGGCCTACAGCAGCAACAGCATCACACATGTGCCATCATGGAGGCCGGAGCCATCCAGCATGATGACATGGAGCGTGCAGGTAATATGCCCTAGCTGTAGACTACTGTTACCTGTATTTGTTAGAATATGCATATGTGAGATGTGTACTCTGTGTTCAGCAGTTGTGCTGCCTATTGTGTACAATACTGATATTTGGAATAGTATCTGTACACCTGTGATTGTTGACTGTTGTTCTACTGTAGTTTAGCACACTCACAGTAGCAATGCCACAGTTGTGGCCACTGACAAACTGTGTCATATTCTTGTAGGTCCCACTGGTGTGACAGCAGGGCAGACGATACATGCTGGTGCATGTGTTAACACTTTAATATTGGTAATGACATGTGCATGTCATAGGTGAGATGTAGGCCATGTACACGTAACATACCTATGCATAATGCATGCTGTGCATGTTTGCTGTGAGACATTAAACATCTCAGTAAAGTCAGTAACTGCCTCAATCACATGCAATAAACAGAGCAGCAGACACATTTGTGGCAACACTGTACTGCACATTGGATATGCATAGTTGCTACAGCTGTACACAACAGAACACATTTATCATATGCAGTACACAAAAGCATGCTACATTTGGCATTACCACACACCCGCTGTAAGGTCACACTTCAGTATCCCACATATCATGCCCACACACATGATGTACCTCAGGGGTAGAGGCCTATCATGGAGCTGTTGAACACTCTTCAACACATAACACAGTCATGTTAGGCAATGCTCCCTATTGGGCACCTCACACACCCATGTACAAAGTGGCTGTGTAATTGTGAACGAGCCACGACACTGCAGTTCAGGTACAGCATGCTAGGCGGTGGTCTTGCACACATTAGTAGCTGTGAGTGACCACAAGATGCATGATGATGATGGCACAGGGTACTACACTCCATCCAGTTACAGTGACCACAGTACTACTCATAGCAGTCATTGCTGTGCATCTCAATGTTGTGTGTGTGCAAACATATGCACCTATACACAATATGCATAGCATGTTGTGTGTGTGCTTACATATGCCAGTATACACAATATGCACAGCAGTCGCCATCCGAACAAAGTGTCACATATATGTCCTGGAATGCTAGTGGGTGTATAGGTCACATGACACACATTGGGTATGTGTGGTGTTTAATGTTGCAGTTGTGTAGCATGCCATGCCATGGCTGGCACTGACATATCTGCAATATGTCCCACACTCACCATAACCACTGTACACTGGCCATGTCTAGCATTGGGATTCTTTCATGTCAACATGCACCACTCATCCCGTGTGTGTACATAGCATGCATGTGCTACACCTGTGCCCACTATTATCTGCTATGGACAAAGACACTGTACTCAGACATGGAAATCTATGTGTTACACAGATAACACATGCAGCCATGGCATGTATACCTGTGACTGATGGTGCACAGGGCATTGCAGAGCTGATAATACTTGCACAGCAATGTTGTGTCCAGGCACACATTGTGTTCCAGGGTGTAGCCAATCACTGAACAACTACACAATTGCATCAAAGCCATGTACACTGCCATGAAATAGGGGTGTCTACACTTGCACTGCATGGTCTTGTGCAACACATATTCTGCATGCTGACACGTGTGTGGTGACTGTTTGCCTTGTGATACTGGCACCCACCTTCACCCACTATACAGTATGTGTTGGATTGCTGGTGTGTGTGTGTGTGTATGTGCTGTAGTGAGGAGTGTATATGTGTGCATGTGTGCATGTGTTCATGTGTGCATGTGTGCATGTGTTCATGTGTGCATGTGTGCATGTGTTCATGTGTTCATGTGTGCATGTGTGCATGTGTTCATGTGTGCATGTGTGCATGCATCATGTGCAGACTGTAAAGTGTGTTTCCTGTCTTCCTGTCACAGGTGCTGAGTTAGGGGTGGCCGAAAGCAGCAAGGAACCTGAGACCACTGCCACGAATAGTGGTGATGATGAGACATGTATTCTGGCACAGGAAGGTTTGACAGGGTCTGTCGGTCCGCCAATTGACAGTACACAGCGTTCAACCCCATCTATGTGCACACTCATACTGCCAATACATCCTTCATCACCAATGGCCATAGGTGAGGGACAGCATACGGTTGGCATTGACCAGGAGAGTGTGGTACCCATGGCACTTGCATCCCCTCACAGCAGCCATAGCCGGATTCCTGGAACGGTACCACATAGGTGGAGGTCCAAGGGTTCATGGGGGAGCATGGCTGGTCATATTTTCCCATGGCAGACGTGCCCTTACAGGTCTTACAATGTCCAGTATGTTCCGGGCTGTAATGCAGGCTCAGGCACGTATGGAATGGTACACCAGACAGGGACTTAGGGCGCAGAGGGCCCATTACACCGCTATCAATGACAGCATCCGTGACCTTGCTGGTGCCATACGGAATTACACCGAGGTCATTGATAGATGTTGGGGGAAGACAGTAGATGCCCTCCACAATATGTCTTCCATGAGCCAGGACCGTGCGGGACCGGTTGCTACGTCGATGCGGACACATGCCAGCAACAGCAACAGCTGGCAGTGGTCGCAGATGGCCACAGTTCACAGCCGCTCCCGTAGTGGCAGTACCAGCCCCAGCCATGCTGGAGCTGGCCTGTCCATTGACCGTCTCAGTAGACCACGTGCAAGTGGCTCTGGCCAGTCCCAGCAGGGACATGGGTCCAGTTGTCATACCTCTGCCTCTGATGACAGTACCCAGTTGGGGTTGGTACCCGATACTGTCCGTAGCACCCCTGCCAGGCACAGGTACTCTGTCCGTGGCCAGGGACAGTGATCTGTACAGCCTAGCAGGTACAGTCTGTGGCTGTCCCACAAACTACCATATATGGCAGCCACATGGTGGAGCTGTGTGCATGCAGACACACACACGTTAACCAAACAACTAGGGCTCACACATACACACACACATTACATCAATGTTGGCCCATGCTGTACTGTTGTCCCTCACACACACACACACACACACACACACACACACACACACACACACACACAGACATGTAGATTGGATGGGTCAATGTCAGGCTCTGGCAAACAACAACACACCCTGTGCATATGATGATACCTGTGTCGCCTCCTGTCATCTGTAACATTGATGCAGGAACAGGCTAACATGGTGGTGATGCACAGGGTGACATTATAGCAGTGTAGCAATATTAGCAAGTTGTCAACAGGAAAGTGTAATGACATCCTTGTAGGTATGTCTGAGCAGGCATTATGCATCAAAGCTCTGATTGACAATGTAACATTGTTTACACCATTGTTAGGTCTGAGTATGTATTGTCCACCCATGTGCCACTTGGCTGAAGTGTAATGTGTTGCCAGCATGTGTTAGTGAGTGGACAGTACGTGTGTGATATGTGCAGTACAGATTAGCATGTGTACATCTGTGAACATGTTGGGTGCGCACTGTCTGCATGTACGTGCATGGTGAACACATGGGACGTGTGGCATACCCTGTTGTACACATTGTTAACATCTCAAAGTAACTTTCAATGGCCAGTATGCATTCTACTACAGTTATGTACTAACATGGGTTCACATGTGTGTATGACATGGGTTGACACTATGCTGTGGGTGATACTGTTAATATCTGTCAATGATTTGCAGTCTGGTAGTATACACAACCTCAACAGCATGACTATAAGCAATCATTGGATGATATCCTGACAAATGACACACAGTTGTAGGGAACTCAGTAACAGTTGGATCCTTCCGGTACTACACTCTAACACTAACCAGTGGTATTGACCACCACCCTTTCCTGGGACCACACCTGTTTGGCATCTAGCCCCCTTAGGTACATGCAAACACACTAGGGATGTGCCCATCCACATCTAGAAATGCATGCATTGGCCTACAATGCATTCCCTGGATGGGACACATATCCTACACAAGGGTATCATACAGACAGATACCTGTTGTCTGATACATGCTGTATAGCAATAAGCCAGCTATGGCATAGTCATCCACATTTACTATACATACTATCCCATCAGTACCACATCGATGGTAGACCTCAACATGTATGTTGAGTACCGATGTGTACATATAGCCTCATGTTATGTCATGTGTCCCTTGGTATCCACATATCCATAGGTATTGTGGAGTCCCTCGTTGTATCACATAAGACATTAGAGGCCTAAATGCATATCCACAAGGCAGTTGTACACCTTTACAGACTGTCCATTATTGCCAGTCGTTGTTGTGTATGAACATGTCTGACATATACCCCAGGCATATACCCTCACTCACATTACTCTTTAGTAACTGTCATGGGTGTGTGTGGCACAGATGACCTTGGCCACAGATCACAACAGTGGATGGCCTTGTCACATACATACATATGTGACCTACAATCTGAGAAGCAGCGGTACAACCTATCAATGGAAACAGATGTACTCATGTAGTATGCAGGCTTTACACCTATGTACTGATTGAGGGGACATGTACACATATATATCTGCCATGCAGATACCTGATGTGTGCAATGCACTTACTGTTTTAATCATAATATGTCCTACCATAGTAAAACCAAAATCCACACCGCATTGACCAACAGTGACACACACACTGTCAGTGTTTGCAGGATTCAGACACCTACCTAATGATGTTATGATACTAGTGAGAGATGCATTAACACAGCACGCTATTTGCTTTATTAGTTGGTTTCCCTTATCCATCTGTATTTGTAGGATGGTGACATCATCAAACTTTCCAAAGAGGAATGTACCTCTTTTAGTGAGTTTTCCCAGTCTCCAAAAAGGGCACTCTTCTCAAAGTAAACTGCACACATACAGTCAGTGTTTGCAGGATTCAAACCCCTATCTGACTATGTTATACTAGAGAGAGACACACATTAACACTGCACGCTATTTGCTTTATTGGCTGATTTCTTTTCTCCTGTTGTATTTGTAGGATGGTGACATCATCAGACTTTCCAAAGAGGAATGTACATCTTTTTGTGAGTTTTCCCAGTCTCCAAAAAGGGCACTCCTCTCAAAGGAAACTGCACACATACACACAGCCCCCCACACACAGTCAGTGTTTGCAGGATTCAAACCCCTACCTAAGCTATGATACCAGAGAGAGAGAGATGCATTAACATGGCACACTATTTGCTTTACTGGCTGGTTTTCCTTCTCCTGCTGTATTTGTAGGATGGTGACATCATCAGACTTCCCAAAGAGGAATGTACCTCTTTTAGTGAGTTTTCCCAGTCTCCAAAAAGGCACTCCTCTCAAAGGAAACTGCACACATACACCCCCCCCCCACACACACACAGTCAGTGTTTGCAGGATTCATACCCCTACCTAACTATGCTATGATACTAGAGAAAGACACATTAACACGTCACGCTATTTGCTTTACTGGGGGGTTTCTTTTCTCCTGCAGGATTTGTAGGATGGTGATATCATCAGACTTTCCAAAGAGGAATGTACCTCTTTTAGTGAGTTTTCCCAGTCTCGAAAAAGGGCACTCCTCTCAAAACAAACTGCACACATACACCCCCCCCCCCAACACACACAGACAGTCAGCATTTGCAGGATTCAAACCCCTACCTAACTATATTATTATACTAGAGAGAGATGTATTAACATGGCGCGCTATTTGCTTTACTGACTGGTTTTCCTTCTCCTGCTGTATTTATAGGATGGTGACATCATCAGACTGGACATGGTGATGTGTGTACACTTTGTTTTATGCCATTCCAGGAATGGTCCATGTGGGTCAGCAGGAGTAAACAGCTTGAACAGGACCTCAGTATCCTTACCTTGTGTGATCTATCTGTGGACACATTGACATTCCTTCATATGTCAACACATATTTATGCACAGCTTGTTGGTTTTGTGGATACTACATGTGTCTGGGATGTTGATAAAGGGCTATTCAAAGTCTATGTGAGACATGTGTAGCTGTGTTCAGTGATGTATGTCCTGGGTGGCTGCCTTGCAAACATTCTAGCATGTTTGGGAACCATGATCCGCACATTAACATACCACAGTTGGTAGGGTTGTGTGTATGTCAGCTTCCAATAGCTCTGTTTATGACTTCAGCCATGATGGACTCCATGACCTTGCAGATCAGACTTCATAGGCATACTGGACTGTACTTCCCATGGTGTGGTGTGCACCAACACTTGTGGGGAGTGCCATATGTTGCTGTAACACATTCAATGGTTCCACATCCTGTGTAGGGGGTGAGGTTCAGCTGACTGTTCATGTGCAGGATCTGTTTATTCTGTAGTTTATGCATGACACATATTGGGAATCAATGTATTCCACATGCTGCCATGCTTTTGGCATTGGGGGTAACTGCTCATCCATTCTACATGTGATATCTCCTGGTATGATGATATGGACTATCGTCAGTGGGAGGTGGGTATGTATATATGAGCCTGTCTGTCAGGATGTCGGCATTGTCAGTCAGATACAGTTGGCCCTGACTCAGGACATATATGGGTGTACATTGCTATTTATGACATAGCTGAAAGAGGTGTCATGATTCAGTCTGGACTCCTTCTCAGCTACTCTTTACAAAACACCAATGAACCTGAGCACTAATCCCTGTTATACTCTTTTACACACTTAACACCCTACTGATCCTTTGTGATCAGGCTACAGAGTATGTCATCATAATATCCTGGCATGTCCAGGGGTCGGTTTCGTGTGTACTCTCCAGTCCAGCTGGTGAATATTGTGATGTTGACACAATGTCACATCTGCCTCATGTACACAGACAACCCTCTCCTCCTCCCGACAAACTCAGATATATGTGTGAGATGCACCTATATAGACATACAGGGTGCTGAACTCTCTCGACCCATGACTGGCACAGTCTATCAGGTGGTGAAGGTAGCCACACACACCACATATCAGTCTCACATATCCTCTAGCGACAGCACTCAAACCACATTATCACAAATAGACATACTCGGATGCTGTAAATGAACTCTGCCTAAGCAGCAGAGCCCTCTAAAGCAGACACACACACACAACTGCTACCCCACTACAATACCCACATATCATATAGTTCACAATGTCAGTATGCCACACAGTCACTGCCCTTCAGGCTAAACAACACACCTAATACACTTGTAATAAGTGACACTTATTGTCAGACACACTGACGTACCACTCATCAGCCCAAACAAGGGAATAGTCCCTTTGGGCTGTCTGTCGGGTGCCAGGATCTGCCACATAACACATGCAGTCAGGTCACTCCAAAGCAAGTACAGGACTGGCACCATCATTATCCATGCTGGTGCGTAAAACCTCAGACGTTACTCCCTGGACCACATGACATGATACATGGAGGAACACTCTGATCATGTAGCCCTGGCCAGTATGATCCTGACCTTGTCTAGCATCTTGCACCCACCAATTATGATGTCACAGTATACAGACAAACATATCACATTTAACAGTTGGCTAACAAAATGGTGTCATTCATAGGGGATACAGTGTCTGTCAGCCTGTGGTGACATGCTTGACATACCACGTAGCTTCACTATGGGCAGCTTGCACCTGTCACCCTTGGGCTTTCAAATGCTGGCTAAGGCTCTTGCTACCACCATAATGCCTTTTTTAAGCAGGACTCAAAAGACAAACCCACCTCCATAGACATTACAGGTTAAATGACACTAAGGGTAATGCTGCTCAACACCAGATGTGTTACCCTCATATTACGGCCACTCAGGACTCTCCTCAGTATGGAGGATAGAGATATCTGTGCACTAACAGATGCCTGGTTCAGGCTCACTTATGCACACCAGCACTACCAGGTTATGTTTCATACCATGCTTTCTGACCACAAGACTTGGAACAGACAACACAACTAGGGGGAGTATCCATATACATCACAGATACACACACCTCCGGGTTAGTAGCACTGCACAAAGCATCACAGACCATACATATACATCTACCATTGTGCAAAACTGCCTTTCAGTTTGTTGCCTGCTACAGACCACCCTCCCAAACTCAGGAACCACACTCGGCTTTCATGGGAACTATGGAGAATATGAAGGTCTCCACAAACACCATTATATTGGGTGACTTCAAATACACAAATATTGACTGGGGATACTACTCAAGCCCCAACACCCTCGCCCAACAGTCGCTACAATTTGTAGACTCATATGCTATGGCACAACCAGTCAGCACAGCCACAATGGGGAATACATGTTGGACCTGATCATCACCAACCTGGGGACTTTATGTTCCACACCAGCGATATACCCCTCATTGGTAAGGTCAGAACATACATGTATCTTACTGGACATACATATACCCTCCACACACCCATCATGGGTAATCTTGGTGAACTTCTCATGAGCCAACATCTCACTTCACCAAAGCAAGGTGGTATCCTTCAGAGACCCTGAGACAGTGGCAAATACGGCTCAGACTGCTGAATCCTTTACATACGCATTCTATGGACACCTAATGGACTGCATGGATTGTGCTATCCCAAATAACAACAGGACTCACTCCTCCAATGGCAGGGGACCTATCTGGCAGACCCCAGCCATTAATAAGCTGTACAACGTCAGGAGGAAGCTACTACATGATAGACCACAATCCCAGACGGAGAAGGCATCTGTGATCTGTACTAGCAGACAGCTATGATCACTCATGAACTTTTCTAAGGGCGGCTTCTACCGGACAATTGCACCAGACACGCAGGACTATCACACGGCCTTCTTCAGTTATGTCAGGAACCTGGGTGGATACTCACTGATATGCTGTGAGTTACTGCATACTGAATAAACTTACCCTGAACCCACTGGCATTGCCAACATCCTGGCAAAAAGGTTCAGTGCAGATGTTCCCCCCCATCCTCCCTAAGGAGCAACTATCCATCCCAACAGAGTGTAACCTCCCTGACATCACACAGTAACAGGTGAGTGCTGCCCTCCCCAAAGTGTATATCACAGCATCAATGGGACCAGATGGTGTCCCAGCCTGCATCTTACATGAGCTTCATGACAGATGTAACCCTCACATAACATCACTGTTCAATATCGGAGTTACTACAGGATATGTACCCAAGGAATGGTGTACAGCAACAGTGGTCCCACTCCACAGAGTTGGTGCCACAATGGACCACAGACAATATTGCCCTATAAGCCTAACTAGCCTGTTCTGCAAAGCTATGGAGCGTATTGTCATGGGACTCATACACATAGACATCGGGAACCTACAGACACCGTGTCCTACACATTTCAGCATTGTTGTGGGTAGATCTTGCCTCTTGAACCTATTTGTATTCTTTAAACAGTTAACAGGTCCATTGACATAGGGACGGTTGTCCACACAGCTTACCTGAACCTTGCAAAACCCTTCAACACAATAACCCACTGGGCCATTATGCATAGGCTCACCAGCGTCGATATGGACACATATCTCACATGATGGATTGCTACCTGGATCAGGGATAGCACCCAGATGGTCAGAATTGCAGGTGCCATGTCTGACTATACACCAGTTACATGTGGCATCCCACACGGCTCGGTCCTGGGACCTCTCTTGTTCAGTATATATTTGTCTGACGTACAGGCTACCACAGGGAGAATATGGCTGACCATGTTCGCACTTCACTGCAAACTGTTTGCCATAATCAACTCTCCAGCTGCCACATGCATACTCAAACAGTGTCTCACAGAGATGGATGACTGGTGCCTGAGCCATGGCCTACAGCTAAATGCCGTTAGTTGCATAGTCATTCCCTTTGAGAATAACAACATGCCCACACATTACCACATAGGTAGTACTCCATTACATATGGTAGGAGTTGTTAGGGGTTTGGGGACATGACTTGTTCGTACTATCGCCTTTGACAATCATGTTGCCAAAGTGGTTGGACAGACCTTCTATATAGGCCACCTTATCCCATATGGTTTCACATCTAGATCGAGTGAGGTCATTGTGCCCCTATACTCATCACAACCATGCTTGGCTACAATGCCACATTTGGGGTGTACCTTACCCGACACCTGCAGCAACTGTACTGGCCACAGAAGTTCCTCACCAAGCAGATCTAGGGACTCACACGGATGCCCTGCACAGTTCGGATGCAGTAACTCCAGTTCTACTCAGTCGCTTACCACCTACTCAGATATGATGTGTGCCTGTTGTTTACAGATATACCCAACCCAGAATTACTGGACATGCTCCACCTCAGGATATCCGACTTCCTTGGAGCTACACACTCCAGGGACATATACCTCAGCACAGATGTTAATAGGACATGCTGGAGGAAGAGATTCTTATCCCAGAGGCTCCGCTCACTCCGGATTGTAATCCCAGTCTCACATAGGCAGAGCCACCCACTGACCACCTACAGGAGACATCTTGACGACTGTATGGGCGATGTTATGTTTACCCCTGGGATATCTTCTGTGTCCCTGCTAGACAGAGGCACACTAGCCTAAACGTACATGGGCTATCTTGTGTGACCTACTATTTACACGCACAGTGTAGTAATCTGACAGGGTTGCGAATGCCAAACACACTCTGGCTAGGCTTGTACATGCCCTAGGGCAGATAGCCTAGTATCGACGTCTGAACCTATGCTAATGTTCGGGATGCACAATGTTTATTGCTGATACTGTTTGCAGGTCTTTATCGTCTTTGCTTTACCAGTTTCTATGAACAACTTAGGTATCTGCAGTACATTTCTCCAAATAACACTGCTCTTACTCAGACAGGTTCGGGTTTCCTGAATCGCAAATCTACCTCATTTGCATGCCTTTCACCTGCAATTGAGGTAATTTGCATATCCCAGCCCTGTCCATGTAAGAGCCGTTTTAGGAGCTCTCTTGCATGCCCCTGCAGGCTGTTTCTGGATCGCTCATCGGACATGATGGCTGCATGGAGTCTTACTCTACTCTTAGACTCCGTGCAAGCCATCGTGAATCCAGCCCGTAGTCTACACTTTGTGGTAACCTTTATGAATTCCTGTCAATATTTAGAGCAGCAAAAATATCAGTAGAAAAACTAAAATTAGGAGGAAGAGGGTGTGTGTTATGTCTGTGTTGTCTGTTCCTCAGAACAGTGTACACTTAGTGCATGCTTAGTGTAGGCGTTATTGAATCCAGCTCAATACCTTTTATGGTAATGCTGATAAAGCCATGTGCTGCAGTTACTGTTACAAAAATCACCTTTTGATGAACAAGCCACTTCTTCACTCTCATGAGTACTTCCCCATGTGCTTTTTTCCCCTGATGACCTTTAAAGAGATAATAAATATAGACAGATGTGCATTTGCTGCAAATACCAGGGTTGCCATTTAGAAAGGGCTGTAGTGAAACACAAAAGCCAAAAGACTTGATTACTTTTCATCCACAGTCATTCTATAATAAGATTCAAAGTATAAATCACTTGATTCCCTAGTAATGTACCAGGCACCATGGAGTGTGGGACCATACTGCAGTATAACGTGGCACACTATATGAGTGTGGTTCACATTCATCCTAGTAACTTGACTATTGCAGCAGCAGTACATGACTGTAATACAACTGGATTGAGCCAAAAAAATCAAATAGTCTTAATTACAATAGAAGTAGCATTGCTAAATGATGATCCACAATACAGGAAGATAAGATTAGATGAAATGAATAAAAGCTTGGTTTGTTTTCAGAAATCATTCCACCCAGGCTCAAAAGTCATGTCTGAATTCTAGAATAATTCTGTGATCAGCCTCTGCCATCCATGGGGTTTACTAGCAAGAATGGAATGGAAGTAGATTGGTAGGCCTTTCTTTCTCATTACATACACACACACACACACACACACACACACACACACACACACACACACACACACACACACACACACACACACACACACACACACACACACACACACACTCACACTCACAACCAGGGAGAATTTAAAGTCACCAATAAATCTTTGGCATGTCTTTGAAGGTGGGAGAAAACTGGAGTACTCAGACAAAACATATGCAAACACAGGGAGGACATGCAGACTCTACATAGAAGGACTTTGGATGAGAAATGAACCAGAGAATTTCTTGCTGTGAGCCATAGTGATAACCACTATACCAGCGTGTTGCCCTATTTTCAGAAATAGCAATAGTTAAAATGAACATTTTCCTCAAATTGTTTTCCTATAGAAATTCTGCTTGCCAAGCCATACTAAAAATTATCTAAGAGGGCCATAATGCATTACTTACGTTCACCAGCCTGATGGAACAATGGCAGGCCATCCATCTCTGTCAATGATGACCTGAGTTCAGGAAAAGAATCAAGCTGCTGTTAGGGCTGGCTGAAGGGACAGGATGAAGTGACTGGTGGCCAGTTCTGCTATCTCACGCAAGGACTTACGAAAGCCCATTTCCTGAGTGACCACTACTGGAGACCAGTAGCCTCACAAGTCATCTCCTCAAATTACAAGTGGTGGTGATGTTGCCTTGGAATCATTCCACTAGACAATCCTACAGCTAGAAATCTTATTTTACACTATAAGAAAATCAGATCCTTGCTCTATGTCTAAACTCCTCCCTTGAATCCCTCATTCCCTGTGGTTACATGTGAGGTACCATTTTGGTCAATTTCTAAATGATTTGGGAGGTCAATCCAACAATGGATTACTTCCAGTTGTACCTGCTAAAAGGTTATTGGAGATCCAGGGTTGGACAGATACAGCAGCTAGAGAATCAACCAGAAGCTACCTGGGGCAAGAGGGGGGGGGTTACAAAAGAAAATAATGCATTACTTATACTCCTGTGCTTTCCCAAATCTATGAATAAACAAAATAACATAGCTTTCCAAATTTATTAAAATATCCCATCATAAATTACTGACTCACATAAATATTGGGAAGTTTGAAGTTCCAAATAGATACCAGTACATTCTCATTTTCTTGTTTCCAGATCTTCTATATTTCTTAAAGTTTTTTTTCTGCATAAGGATCCTAATACTTGGTTTCCTACACAGTACAAATTATGTAGAAAATGTTTATTACCTTGATAATGTAATCCATATACTTTGCATTTTATTAATTTACCTTTTTAGCTTTAAGATTAATAAATTATTAATCTCAGCAAACTTTTTTATAACTTAGTGAAGGAAGTAGGGCTTTCTGAAATATGAATCAGCCATGATCCAAGTACTTTAACAGGGAGCAAAATAACTGTCATGATTTTCCACATCTCAAGTCTTTTATACTAACTGACATATTTTTTGAAGGTTTGAATCTGCCTCAGAAATATGCCATTACAACAATTGACATTAGGATGTATAGCTAACATATGAATATTACATGAACCACACTCCATGTGATCTTTGCTGAGAACAAAAATTAACAAAGGAAATTACCAAAATTTTATAAAACTTAAAAGAAAAGCATGCATTGCTAGTTACTAATCTCATAGCTCTGTCTCATCAATTCCTTTTGAATTTAATGTGCACAGATACCCCTTTTTATTTTTACTACTGAAAGAACTTTGACCTAAATTTCTTGATTGAAAGTGTGTGTTTATTCATCTCTGGAACTTTGTCATTCACAATATTCCATTTACTTGTTTATTTTAAATCCACTTCATTGTATTTTGTAATGCCTTCCTCCAATTTTCTCAAAAGTAAAAATCAAAATGTTTATATTTTACATATCTTTTGGTAATGTTTCCTTGTTCACAATTATGGCCATAAATTAGTATTAGAGCTAGAAATGCTCAGACCATACATACTAAATTTACTTAGCAACAAGTGTAATTAAAGATCAACATGCACTATTTTTCAAGTATCACAGAATTGGCAAAATTCTTTATTAGTGCTCAGTGATCCATACTTTATTATATATCTTTCTCAAAATGTTCTTTCTCCATGACAAAGGAAGGCTTACAGCCATGAGCATTAAAGAAGAATATTAATTCCTGAAGGCAGGAAGGTCCTTCTTGATGAGAACTACCAATGGTACCGAGACTCTTTGAAAGGCCCATGTAGCACTGAGTCCCCAGCATGCATGTACTACCAGCTACCTATACACACCCTTTTATGTGATCAAGTCATGTTATGGAAACAGCTCCTATATGAAATAGCTTTCACTGAGCCATGTGTTTTCAAAAGAAAAAATACATAAATAACCAAAATGGATAACAGAAACAGAATCTCATGAGATACACTTTTGTGTACTACATGCTTAAGGCCTCTGTACAACAATTTTAGAGAAACCATTCAGTTCTATAAGGGATCACCAACTTGGAATAGCATTTAATTAAATGACAGCATAGATGTGTGGTATGGCCTATGGATGCAAGGCCATATGCAAAAGAAGTACTTTGTCATACTATAACAAACAGTAACACATTAACAGTTGTTAGTGAGCTTACTGAGAATCACAACAACATTTCATATATAGTGTCAGCTGTGTGGGAACCACTGGTTTAGAACATGGATTTATCAACATCTTCTATTATATAACATCTCATCTTTCTGTCTCTGTTTATAGCCTTCCTTTCAGGTGCATGCATTGTGCCCCTCTGATTTTTGCAGTCATCTTCCAGCCTGAATTAGATTCTATACAGCAAGTATCAAAGATTTGAATGTATGACATCTCCTTCCAAATGTTCAAAGGAAATGACTGCAATCTTTATAAGATTTAAATATTGTATATTATTTCCTCAACTTAAAAAGTGTGCATTTTCTAGTCTTGCCTGCATTCAAAAGTTTTGAAGTTTGCTAGAGGTGTAAAACTGACTGCATGTGCACAGTCACAGAGAAAATATTCCTAGGCTAATAGCAGTCCCACTTGGATCTTGAGTGTTGATTGAGGCTACAATCACCTGTAGTTCTCTCAGAAACAAACTGAGCAATTTTGTAAAGAGGTTTAGATTTTTAATGTCTATAGAGGATTTTAATTAACTTTGTACCTGGATTTTGATGCAAACAGTTTTATACCAACCAAAGAATTTGTCAATGTCTGATCAGTTATTGTTTGTGCATGAATTATTATTTTTTGTTTTATATAGTTACAATTTTTAATACTTGTCTTCCTAGCTCCATTCTATTGCACTACTTACCACTGAAATGTAAACATCTAGTCACTGACACATTTCTTGCTTAGCCATAACCTAGCATGAAATGGCCTACAGTCAGATATAAAAGGGGACATTGAAAGACTTTTCAAAGGTACTAAAATATCAGAATAGTAGTCTACAGCACATTTTGTACCTTAATATCCTATCCTGAAAATGTTATGTACATTTAAAACAGACAACATAATTTGGGGGATTCGTAACTTTGTGTTGTTGTTGTGTCTTTCGGCTTTTCCCGGTTAGGGGTCGCGTAACTTTGTGTAACTTTCAGAATTGAAGAACAGCCCTATCACAATGCTTTTGCTGTCTATTCACTCAGAAAGGTTACACAAAGTCTACACATAGTGTAGACTTTGTGATAACATTTATGAATCCCCCATGGTCTTTTATACATGGGTAGCAAGTAAAGGGGTGCATAACCCTTCATTGTAAGAGTCTGACATTTTGCATTATATTTGGTTTTCATGGAGGGGCATATATCACTTCTGCTTAGGATAAGAAATTCAGCAATGGTCTAGAATATGTCTGAATGCAGTTGTCATTGCATCAGAAATAAAATTTATATCTATTTCTTTAGATTCAATATGACTCAGATACCATGATCTAAAGTAGCTCAATGGTGTGGTCAAATTCAGTGTTGCATACTGAAGTAGTTATGTGTAGATTACCAGTCCTATGTGCACTGTGCACTAAATATTTTATTGTCATTGTCTGAGTTTTATAAAATCTCAGAAGAGTACTGACATATTATTTTTCATATATAGGTAAAATATACAGATGTTACTAGGTCTTCAATGTCATACTCTAATATTCTGCATAGGTTCATAGGTCACTACTAAACACGCAATATAAGAGAGCATTGAGGAACTTAGCCCAATTTCTCACTTGCCACTGAGCACTGCCTGGTTAATGGACTTGTTCAGTCACAGAGCAAGCAAAAGGGGGCTGAGGGAATCAAACTCTGGAAAGGTTCATAGACTCTTAATCTTCTTTGCTAACTGCATAAACTAAGTTTCCATTGGGGGAGTATGTGGCTTCTTCTTTTGCTAAGTTATGTAACATCAGCCTAGAATATCAGTCCAGAGTATATCTTTACTAAGCTTTCATTGTATCAGAAGTAAAAATTCTAATATTTCACCACACAAAGTTTTTAATAGTAACATGTCATAGCTCAGATGCCATTGGTGAGGTCCAACTCAGCATTAAGCTACATTCAAATCCCTATGAGCAGAATGACAGTAGTGGATCATTTGCTTAGTTGGATATCCTGTTGTCACTGATGGAAATATTTTTAATGAAGTCTTAAAGGGGGACTAAACTATGACCTATTTTTGCACAGGTACCAAATGTAGGATTCACATGATATTCATTATCATGGTCTAACACTTTGCATTATACTTGGTTCTCATTGTTAAAGTATGTGACCTTTGCTTATGTTGAGTTGTTATTAAATCAGAAGTAATTATATATATGTGTGTGTGAGTGTGTGTATATCCATCTATCTTTATATATCTATCTATATATATATATATATATATATATATATATATATATACACACACACACACACACACACACACACACACATATATATATATATATATATATATATATATATATATATATATATATATAAATAGATAGATCTAGATATACATAAATATATTGATACAAGTATATACATATATATATATATATATATATATATATATATATATATATATACACACACACACACACACACACACACACACACATATATACATATGTGTGTGTGTGTGTGTGTGTGTGTGTGTGTGTGTGTGTGTGTATGTATGTCTATTTATCTATCTGTATATCTATATCTATATCATCTATACATACACATGCACACACACACACACACAAAGGTGTTCCACTTATTAGTGAAAACACCCAAAGCTGACTGAAAGAATATCAAGCACATATGGTGGGAAACACAGGCATTGACAAATAGCCTCAGAGCATGCAATTCTTTATGTTCTAAAAACAAAACAAAGCACCTGCCACATACCCTACTAATTATATATACTAACTCCAAGATCACAAAAACACGGATGGAGTATGGGCAAATTTCCCAACTCATGGATTTGTGTGATCTTGAAACCTACCAATCAGCTGCTTAGTCAAACATATGCATTCGACTAGGCAGCTGTCAACTTAACACTCATATGACAGGGTGACTAGTACCCA
Source organism: Protopterus annectens (assembly GCF_019279795.1). NCBI lineage: Eukaryota > Metazoa > Chordata > Ceratodontiformes > Protopteridae > Protopterus > Protopterus annectens. The sequence goes on along the minus strand of NC_056731.1, from coordinate 183,078,275 downwards.
TAAATGTAACATGCCTACAATGTTGTATGTATGTATGTATTTATTTATTTATTTAAATGTGATTACTTGGGTAGAGCACTGATCCTTGAAGACGAATCTCAGACTCAACACAGGAGCATGCACTCAAATGCATCATTATTAAAAAAATATGCTTTAGTATGAAAACTGTGGGGTTATTTCACTTGTCTCTATTCTGTTTATGGACCATGTGGTACACCAGGCAACAAGCACACTTTAGTGCTCATTGTTTCTGTAGCAGTTACGGGTTCAGGTTGCTAGCCCAAGGCCCAACTCTCCTCAGAGGGTGCATTACACACACTCAGAGGAAACCCACGTGAATGCAGGGAGGACATGCGGACTCTGTACAGAAGGCACCCAGCCAAAAACTGAACTGAACTGGAGAACCTCTTGTTGTGAGGCAACAACGCTAACCACTACACCACTGCTCCACCCACTTTGTTTGCAATGTCAGAAAATATACCTATGTGTACAGTTCTGCTGCGTTGAAAAGTCAGGAATTATAAATACAAGATATTTAGAACAGATAAAAAAAGAAAACATTCAACTCAGTGTGCCTTAGGAAAAACAGTCAAAACAACAGATTTATATGTTAACAGAGTGAATGCTAGGCATGCATTAAAATTCATTTTACATTCAAGCATTTTTCTTTCTTCATTTCTTCTCTCAATTGATTCTGAAAGTAAAATTATTTGTGTGCCTAACCATGTGAGCTGTCCTGCTTCTTCAAATGATCTGATTCAGGGAAGAAGAAATAACACCCTTAACTGATTAGTAGTGATCTTTGAGATATTGAATACCTTAATAAAAATTCCGAGTTGAACAAGAATGCTACTTGGCAATTAACCAGTGAAACAGTGAATGAATTCCCAGTTCTAAAACACTTTCATTAAAGAAAAAGGTAGAAAGCCTGTCTAATGCAAATCTAATTACATTTTTGTTTTGTTGACAATATTTCATTTGTACAGCTGGACAGTCATGAAATGTTGATGTTGAATAAGAAGATGGGGTTTTGAATCATCAGAAGATTAAATATTCCTAACATTGTTTTTGGTTGTGTATTTATTTGCTTTCAAAATTGGTTTAATTTTAATTAATTTTTAGTTGATTTCTAATTAATTAACATGAATTTATTATATGGTTAGTAATGAATATGGCTACAATGTCTCTTTAATGAAACCACACACATTTTACATGTCAACAATGGTACTCCTGTGATGTTTAATAAACTGTAAAAAGAAACATAGGGTTTACGTGCAGAGATCACCAGGGGATATTTGACACTCTTAGGAGGAAGGAAAGCTTTGCTCTAAACTGATTGAAAGTTAGATCCGGTTTATGCATTTTAGGTGTTAGTCAAAGTGGAGTGATTATTGTCCACACTGAATAAGTATGAGGAAAAAATGTCTATTGAGTGACAATAAGGTTTATGATAGGCTATCTTATAATACAATTGGAAAATATAGAGCTTTTATTGATAAGTTGATAGATGATTCACTACCTGAGAGGTCTGTTTTAGTAGAACTGTATCAGTTTTGGAAAGTGACTTATTCAAAGCCATCTATTTTATTTGGGTTGATAACAATTCACATGGATTCTCTTACTTCAACAATGCATGCCATCATATTGAGCCATGATTATTTAACTGACTGTAGATTCATTTTATTAGAAAGGTTGTTGTAAAATGTTTTTGTTTATTTTAAAAATTCCAAGACACCGAGGAATTGATTGAGATCTTGACCAATGCAGAATCCATCTTTGGAGACATTCCAGTAGTTGTAGACATAGCCTCACTAAACACTACCGTTAACAATGACAGTATTTTATTAACCACTGACTATAAGTTTGCAAAATGTACTTCTTGAGCCACAAGTGGGATCCAGACATCTCTATCTTTATTGTAGGAAGTGCAATAATTTAGTGTAGTTTTTAAGAACAAAATGTATCAACAAATTTGAGGGACAGCAGTCTGTGCTACTGTAGTGCCTGCATCATCCAATTCATTCCCTTCCCTTTAGGAACATGTTTTTATTTAGCAGTCACACTACAACAAATTGCATTAATTTTTAGAATTAATGAATGACAATTAGAAAGACTGAAGGCCGGATTCACAATGGCTTGCACGGAGTCTAAGAGTAGAGTAAGACTCCATGCAGCCATCATGTCCGACGAGCGATCCAGGAACAGCCTGTAGGGGCGTGTAAGAGAGCTCCTAAAATGGCTCTTACACTGACAGGGCTGGGACATGCAAATCACCTCAACTGCAGGCGAAAGGCATGCAAATGAGGTAGATCTGAGATTCAGGAAACCCAAACCTGTCCGAGTAAGAGCAGTGTTATTTGCAGAAATGTACTCAGTTGACAACTGAGTACCGTTCTGCAAATAGCAAAACGGAGCTGTGACAGCTCCAAATAAAGGTTGCATCCAGTGCAGGAAGCATGCCAATGGCCAAATATACGGCCATTGGAAATGTTCCCTGATACAAAATTAAAATAAATTTTTTTTTTTGCGCCGAGCAAACGGGCTGCGCTCTAAAACACAGAATACTACAAATTAAAACCCACAAATGTGGATTTTATTGAAAGTGGTAATGTACAATGCAAGGGAATGGCAGGCTGAAGACAAGATGGCCACAGAGTAGAGGTTGCTAAGGGGGAAGCTCAGTCTAAGACATGTAACCAACCATTAGTAAGCAATCCTATGTAAATGAGTGTTAGGATAGTGAATCGCTATTTTACATAGCAAATGAGCACAGTCAGTGGAGTGTAGGAGTAGGATATGGGGAGTAACAGAGTAGAAGATAGGTGACATCACAAGGGGGGTATGTATGAAAGAAGTGAAGCTCATTGGAGCAGAGTGGCATGTGTCCGCTGTCATTTAGACATCATGGAAAGAGGTGTGTCAACAGGTAGGCTAGGGAAAGCCAAGAAATGGAAGGTGTATGCCGTGGATAACACCAAAGTTTCTTGCTGAGCGGATATGCTCGCATGTGCATGCTTGTAAACCTGAGTAAGACAGAGTGCACGCGTGTAAGCGTGAGTGTGTGCGTTTAAGCCGGAGTAAGCATGTATAAGGCTGTTTAAAGAGTTGTAAGCGCGTTTGTGCTGGTGTGCACATGGTTTAACACGAATAAGCAAGTTTTAGTCCGTGTAAGCATGTGTGCGCGCATGTTAGCTGCTGTGCATGCATGTTAGCTGCTGTGTGCGTGTTTGCGCTTGTGTGCGCTGCTCTCCGCCTTGAGGAAACAGAAAGGAAAAAGGAAGCACAACAAATAGTAGAAAGCTACCAGGGAGTACTAGCAGAGCTAGCAGGTGAAAACAATCAGAATCAGGCAATTACACAGGCAGTACACTAGCCCAGCCCAGCCTAGCACTTAAAACTCTGCCAACAACAGTCCATTATGTTTTTCACAACAGACACTGCAGTAAGCTAATAGAAGTGAAAACTGAAAAAGCTTTACTGAGACAAAGAAATGTTAGGGGCTGCCATTGCTATTATAAGTCGACATATGCAACATGCTGAGGGTGGTGACAATGGAAATGCTGCTGGACAACCCACAGTGAGGAGACGGAGAAGAGTGTACAGGCCTAGGGTAACCTACCAGGGGCTACATGAGCTGGAGATAGTGAAGCGCTATAGAGAAGACAGGGACCTCCTGCAGCAATTTGTTGAGCTGTGCAGGCCACGCCTCACACACAGAACCAACAGAGGGGAACCCATCCCAGTGGAAACCAAGGTATGTTTTGGCCTAAGAATATTAGCAACAGGTACCTTCCAGAGAACAACTGGTGATATGATGGGGATATCACAGACATCAGCATCCAGGGTACTACACCAGTTCCTGGATGCCATGTCAGCACATGTCGGTGATCATATATATTTCCCCAATTCACGTGAAGTATTGACCAGCAATATGCGTCTCTTCCAGCAAATAGTGAAATACCCTGAGGTAGTGGGTACAATAGACTGCATGCACATATGCATCAAAGCACCAGCCGGTGAGCGGGGTAGGGTCTACTTCAAATGCAAGGGCTCCCCCTCCATCAACTGCCAGGTCGTGTGTGATGCCCAGGGCATAATACTGAATGTGTGTGCAGGCTGCCCTGGAAGCTACCATGATTCCCATATCCGGCATCTGACTCAGCTGTACCAGACATTTGCCAGTGGGGACATCCCACATGGTCACCTAGTGGGGGATGCTGGCTATGCACTGGAGCCGTGGCTGATGACACCCATCAGAAACGCACACACACCTGAACAGGAACACCATAATGGGGCACACGCACAAACACGTAATGTAATAGAGCATGTGTTTGGGCTGCTCAAGTCACGGTTCCGGTGCCTGGACACATTTGGTGGAGCCTTGCAGTACTCACCAACTACATGTACCCAAATTGTCATGGTATTTGCTATGCTACATAATATGATCCTGCGAAAACAGCTGCAGCAGGACCAGCATAGCCCTGGGCCAAACAGCCACTCACCATTGCCAAGGCCATCACAGGCAGAGCATGACTCGGAGGAGGAATAACCTGAGCCTGCCCCAGTAAGCAGAAGGAGGCGTGCCCAGTATGCTTTGGCCTTGGCAAAGAGGCAACACATAGCACATACACTGGCTCAGTAGGAACTCTGGAAATTATACCCCTCTCCGACTCGCACATAAAGTAAAAGGGATGCCTAAGTTGATACTACCTGCTTCCAAACATGTGCAGGGAGCGTAGTATGTGCATCCGACATAGGCAGCCCTGCAGCACCACCTAAGGCATGAATGCCATGTGTTAATCAATATAAAGCAGTGCTAAACAGCAATTACCACCATGTAGTATATGCAAACAAAATCGCACACACCAACTAGCACAACTGTGGTCAATGTTCAGTAATATTGAGCAACGTCCAGCAATGTTGGTGAATATTGAGCAATGTCAGACAAGCCTGGTCTAAGTAGGGCATAGCTGAACAAAAGCCAACATGCTCATATTTGCTTAACAGGCCCTTAAGCAGTCTGGTCTGCTCATTATGAAAATATAAAGCAGTGATGGGCCTCAAACCCAGGATACTGTGCACTACAGCCAAAGTACTGAACCACTAAACCATGACAGTATTGCAGTGGTCCACCAGTATGACAGAATGTTGATAAGTCTATGCAAAGTATTCCATGGAAACCCTGCAGGCACAGCATAATCCTTGTTGAGTTATGACACAAAGGTGAGTCCTGCAGTGAGAACAGAACCTGACTTCCAACACACACAGTATAAATGTTAATATTGGTCATGTTCGCACACATCAGCAAATGTAGTGGACATCAGATAGCAACATACTGAAGGGTCACACTGGGCATTCTCACACACGAATAAATGAGACAAATGTCAGGCAACTAAACATGGAATGTCAGAACTGGGCATGCTCACACACTTAGGCCATGTCTGAGTACAGCAGTGAGCAACGCATATCTGGCAGTTGCATGTGTTAACCCAGGAACCTCTCACTATCCAGCAACCCGCCCTGTGCACACAGTTATATGACAACAGACACATCTATAATATAGTGGAACCCTGTCATAATCAAATATGTTCTGCAGATACCGAAGTTCTTCATGGAAACTGGTAAAGCAAAGATGATAAAGACCTGCAAACAGTATCAGCAATAAACATTGTGCATCTTGAACATTAGCATAGGTTCAGAGGTCGATACTAGGCTATCTGTCCTAGGGCATGTACAAGTCTAGCCAGAGTGTGTTTGACATTCGCAACCCTGTCAGATTACTACACTGTGTGTGTGAATAGTAGGTCACACAAGATAGCCCATGTACGCTTATGCTAGTGTGCCTCTGTCTAGCAGGGACACAGAAGATATCCCAGGGGTAAATATACAATCACCCATGCAGTCGTCAAGATGTGTCCAGTAGGTGGTCAGTGGGTGGCTCTACCTATGTGAAACTGGGATTACATTCTGTAGTGAGTGAAGCCTCTGGGATAAGAATCTGTCCCTCCACAATGTCCTATTAACATCTGTGCTGAGGTATACGTCCCTGCAGTGTGTAGCTCCAAGGGAGTTGGATATCCTGAGGTGGAGCATGTCCAGTAATTCTGGTTTGGGTATAGCTGTAAACAACAGGCACACATCATATCTGAGTAGGTGGTAAGTGACTGAGTACAGCTGGAGTTACTGCATCTGAACTATGCAGGGCATCTGTGTGAGTCCCTAGATCTGCTTGGTGAGGACCGTCCGTGGCCAGTACAGTTGCTGCAGGTGTCAGGTAAGGTACACCCCAAATGTGGCATTGTAACCAAGCATGGATGTGATGAGTATAGGGGCACAATGACCTCACTCAATCTAGATGTGAAACCATATGGGATAACGTGGCACACATAGAAGGTGTGTCCAACCACTTTGGCAACGTGAATGTTAAAGGTGACAGTACGAACAAGTGATGTCCCCAAACCCCTAACAACTCCTACTGTATGTAATGGAGTACTACCTATGTGGTAATGTGTGGGCATGTTGTTACTCCCAAAGGGGATGACTATGCAACTAATGGCATTTAGCTGTAGGCCATGGCTCAGGCACCAGTCATCCATCTATGTGAGACCCTGATTGAGTATGCATGTGGCAGCTGCAGAGTTGATCATGGCACCCAGTTTGCAGTCAAGTGCAAACATGTTCAGCCATATTCCCCCTGTGATAGCCTGTACTTAATACAAATATATACTGAACAAGAGAGATCCCAGGACCAAGCTGTGTGGGATGCCATGTGTAACTGGTGTATAGTCAGACATGGCACCTGCAATTCTGACCATGTGGGTGCTATCCCTGATCTAGGTATCAATCCATTGTGTGAGATATGTGTCCAAATTGACGCTGGTGAGCCTATGCATAATGGCCCAGTGGGTTATTGTGTTGAATGGTTTTGCAAGGTTCAGGTAGGCTGTGTGGACAGCCATCCCTATGTCGATGGACCTGTTAGCCATTTAAAGAATACCTACAGGTTCAAGAGGCAAGATCTGCCCACAACAATGCTGAAATGAGTAGGACACAGTGTCTGTAGGTTCCCATGTCTATGTGTAGGAGTCCTATGATAATATGCTCCGTAGCTTTTCAGAACAGGCTACATAGGCTTATAGGGCAATATTGTCTGTGGTCCGTTGTGGCACCAACTCTGTGGAGTGGGACCACTGTTGCAGTACGCCATTCCTTGGGTACATATCCTGTGGTAACTCCGATATTGAACAGTGATGTAATGTGAGGGTTACGTTTGTCATGATGCTCGTGTATGATGCAGGCTTGGACACCATCTGGTCACATTGATACTGTGATGTACGCTGTGGGGAGGGCAGCACTCACCTGTTACTGTGTGATGTCAGGGAGGTTATACTCTGTTGGGATGGATAGTTGCTCCTTAGGGGGGATGGGTGGGAGACATCTGCACTGAACCTGTTTGCCAGGATGTAGGCAATGCCAGTGGGTTCAGGGTAGGTTTAGTCAGTATGCAGTAACTCACAGCATATCAGTGAGTGTCCACCCAGGTTTCTGACATAACTGAAGAAGGCTGTGTGATAGTCCTACATGTCAGGTGCAATTGCCTTTTAGAAGCTGCCCTTAGAGAAGTCCATGAGTGATTGTGGCTGTCTGCTAGTACAGATCACAGATGCCTTCCCAATCTGAGATTGTGCTCTATCATGTAGTAGCGTCCTCCTGACGTTGTACAGCTTATTAATGGCTGGGGTCTGCCAGACAGGTCCCATGCCATTGTAGTAGTGGGTCTTGTTATTTGGGATAGCACAATCCATGCAGTCCACTAGGTGTCCATAGAATGTGTATGTAAAGGATGCAGCAGTGCGAGCCATATATGCCACTGTCTCAGGATCTCTGAAGGATACCACCTTGCTTTGGTGAAGTGAGATGTGGCTCATGAGAAGTTCACCAAGATTACCCAGGATGGGTGAGTGGAGGGTATAAGTATGTCCTGTGAGATACATGTATGTTCTGACCTTACCAATGAGGGGTATATCACTAGTGTGGAACATAGAGTCCCCATGTTGGTGATGAGCAGGTCCAATATGTATTCCCCCTTGTGGCTGTGCTATCCACAAATTGTAGTGACTGTTGGGTGAGGTTGTCGGGGCTTGAGTAGTATCCCCCCATAGTTCCCACAAAAGCCGAGTGTGGTTCCTGAGTTTGGGAGTGTATTCTGTAGCAGGCAACAAACTGAAAGGCAGTGTTGCACAATGGTAGTTGTATATATATGGTCTGTGATGCTTTGTGCAGTGCTACTAACCTGGAGGTGTGTGTATCTGTGATGTATATGGATACTCCCCCTAGTTGTGTTGTCTGTTCCAAGTCTTGTTGTCAGACAGCATGGTATGAAACATAACCTGGTAGTGCTGGTGTGCATAAGCGAGCCTGAACCAGGTGTCTGTCAGTGCACAGATATTGCTTTCCTCCATACTGAGGAGAGTCCTAAGTGGCCACAATATGAGGTTAACACAACTGTTGTTGAGCAGCATTACCCTTAGTTTCATTTAACCTGTAATGTCTATGGAGGTGGGTTTGTCTTCTGAGCCCTGCCTAAAAAAGGCACTCTGGTGATAGCAAGAGCCTTAGCCAGCATACCAAAGTCCAAGGGTGACAGGTGCAAGCTGTCCATAGTGAAACTACGTGGCATGTTGAGCATGTCACTATATGCTGACAGACACTGTATCCCCTATGAATGAAACAAATTTGTTAGCCAACTGTTAAATGTGATATGTGTGTCCGTATACTGTGACATCATAATTGGTGGGTGTAAGATGCTAGACAAGGTCAGAGTCATACTGGCCTGGGCTACATGATCAGAGTGTACCTCCATGTATCATGTCATGTGGTCCAGGGAGTAACGTCTGAGGTTACACACACCAGCATGGACAATGATGGTGCCAGTCTTGTACTTGCTTTGGAGTGACCTGACTGCCCGTGTTATGCAGCAGATCCTGGCACCCAACAGACAGCCCAAAGTGACTATTCCCTTGTCAGGGCTGGTGAGTGGTATGTCAGTGTGTCTGAACATAAGTGTCGCCTATTACAAGTGTATTAGGTGTGTTGTTTAGCCCGAAGGGCAGTGACTGTGTGGCACACTGACATTGTGAACTTTGTGATATGTGGGTATTGTAGTGGGGTAGCAGGTGTGTGTGCGTCTGCTTTGTAGGTCTCTGCTGCTTAGGTAGTGTACATTTACAGCATCCGAGTATGTCAATGTGTGCTAATGTGGTTTGAGTGCTGTTGCTAGAGGATATGTGAGACTGATATGTGGTGTGTGTGGTTACCTTCACCACCTGATAGACTGTGCCAGTCATGGGCCGAGAGAGTTCAGCTCCCTGTATGTCTATATAGATGCATCTCACACATATATCTGAGTTTATCGGGAGGAGGAGAGGGTTGTCTGTGTACATGAGGCAGATGTGACATTGTGTCAATATAAGAATATCCACCAGCTGGACTGAAGAGTACACACAAAACTGACCCCTGGACATGCCAGGATATTATTATGACATACTCTGTAGCCTGATCACAAAGAATCAGTAGGGTGTTAAGCATGTAAAAGAGTATAACAGGGATTAGTGCTCATGTTCGTTAGTGTTTTGTAAAGAGGAGCTGAGAAGGAGTCCAGACTGAATCATGACACCTCCTTCAGCTATGTCATAAATATCAATGTACACCTATATATGTCCTGAGTCAGGGCCAACTGTACCTGAGTGTCAATGCCGATATCATGACAGACAGGCCCATATGTACATACCCATCCCCCACTGACAACAGTCCACATCATCATACCAGGAGATATCACATGTAGAATGGATGAGCAGCTACCCCCACTGCCAAAAGCATGGCAGCAGGTGGAATACATTGATCCCCAATATGTGTCATGCACAAACTACAGAACAAACAGATCATGCACCTGAACAGTCAGCTGAGCTGCACCCCCTACACAGGATGTGGAACCGTTGAATGTGTCACAGCTACATATGGCACTCCCCACAAGTGTTGGTGCACAACACACCATGGGAAGTCAAGTCCAGTACACCTATGAGGTCTGATCTGCAAGGTCATGGAGTCCATCATGGTTGCAGTCATAAACAGAGCTATTGGAAGCTGACAAACACACAACCTTACCAACTGTGGTATGTTCATGTGTGGATCATGGTTCCCAAACATGCTAAACTGTTTGCAAGGCAGCCACCCAGGACATACATCAATGAACACATCTACACATGTGTCACATAGACTTTGAATAGCCCTTTATCAACATCCCAGACACATGTAGTATCCAGAAAACCAAGAAGCTGTGTATAAATATGTGTTGACATATGACGGAATGTCAGTGTGTCCACAGATAGATCACACAAGGTAAGGATATTGAGGTTATGTTCAAGCTGTTGACACCTGCTGACCCACATGGACCATTCCTGGAATGGCATAAAACAGAGTGTACACACATCACCATGTCCAGTCTGATGATGTCACCATCCTATAAATACAACAGGAGAAGGGAAATCAGCCAGTAAAGCAAATAGCGCGCCGTGTTAATGCGTTTCTTTCTAGTATCGTAACATAGTTAGGTAGGGGGTTGAATCCTGCAAACTGTGTGTGTGGGGGGGCTGTATGTGTGCAGTTTCCTTTGAGAGGTGTTCCCTTTTTGGAGACTGGGAAAACTCAGTAAAGGAGGTACATTCCTCTTTGGAAAGTCTGATGATGTCACCATCCTACAAATACTGCAGGAGAAGGGAAACCAGCCAGTAAAGTAAATAGCATGCCGTGTTAATGTGTGTCTCTCTCTCTCATATCATAACATAGTTAGGTAGGGGTTTGAATCCTGCAAATGCTGACTGTGTGTGTGTGTGTGTGTGTGTGTCACTGTTGGTCAATGCAGTGTGGGTTTTGCTTTTACTATGGTATGACATAGTATGATGACAACAGTAAGTGCATTGCAGACATCATGTATCTGCGTGACAAATATATATGTGTACATGTCCCCTCAGTCAGTACATAGGTGTGAAGCCTACATACTACATGAATACATTTATTTCCATTGAGAGGTTGTGCCGCTGCTTCTCAGATAGTAGGTCACATATGTATGTATGTGACATGGCCATCCACTGTCGTGTTCTGTGGCCAAGGTCATCTGTGGCACACACACCCATGACAGTTACTTAAGAGTAGTGTGAGTGAGGGTATATGCCTGGGGTATATGTCAGACATGGTCATACACAACAAAGTCTGACAAGAATGGACAGTCTATATAGGTGTATGACTGCCTTGTGGATATGCATTCAGGCCTCTAATGTCTTATGTGATACACCTTGGGACTCCACAATACCTATGGATATGTGGATACCAAGGGACACATGACATAACATGGGTCTGTATGTACACAATGGTACCCAACATACATGTTAAGGGCTACAACCTTTGTGGTACTGATGGGATAGTATGTTTAGTACATGAGGATGACTATGCCATAGTCAGTATACTGCTATACAGCATGTATCACACAACAGGTATCTGTCTGTATGATACCCTTGTGTAGGATATGCATCCCATCCGGGGAATGCATTGTAGGCCAATCCATGCATTCTTAGATTTGGATGGACACATCCCTAGTGTGTCTGCATGTACCTAAGGGGGCTATATGACACACAGGTGTGGTCGCAGTAATGGGTGGCGGTCATCACCACTGGTTAGTGTTATAGTGTAGCATCGGAAGGATCCAATTGATACTGGGTTCCCTACTACTGTGTGTCATTTGTCAGGACATCATCCAATGACTGCTTATAGTCATGCTATTGAGGTTGTGTATACTACCAGACCGCAAATCATTGACTGATATTAACGGTATCACCCGCAGCATAGTGTCAACCCATGTCATACACATGTCTACCCATGTTATTACATAACTGTAGTAGAATGCATACTGGCCATTGAAAGATGCAATGAGATGTTAACAATGTGTATGGCAGGGTATGCCACACATCCCATGTGTCCACTATGCACGTACATCCAGACAGTGCGCACCCACCATGTTCACAGATGTACACTTGCTAATCTGTACTGCACACATCACACACGTACTGTCCACTCACTAACACATGCTGGCAACACATCACACATCAGCCAAGTGGCACATGGGTGGATAATACATACTCAGACCTAACAGTGGTGTAAACAATGCTACATTGACAAACAGAGCTTTGATGCATAATGTCTGCTCAGATATACCTACAAGGACATAGTTACACTTCCTTGTTGACAACTTGCTATTATTGCTACACTGCTATAGTGTCACCCTGTGCATCAGCACCATGTTAGCCTGTCCCTCCATCAATAATGCAGATGAGAGGAGGCGGCACAGGTATCATCATATGCACAGGGCGTTTTGTTGTTTGCCAGAGCCTAACATTGACCCATCCAATCGACATGTGTGTGTGTGTGTGTGTGTGTGTGTGTGTGTGTGTGTGTGTGTGTGTGTGTGTGTGTGTGTGTGTGAGGGACAACAGTACAGCATGGGCCAATGTTGATGTAATGTGTGTGTGTATGTGTGAGCCTTAGTTGTTTGGTTAATGTAGTTACTGTAGTTTAGCACACTCACAGTAGCAATGCCACAGTTGTGTGCACAACTAAAAACTGTTATATTCTTGCTCTGACAAACTGTGTCACATTTCAGGGCTCCACCATGTGGCTGCCATATATGGTGGTTTGCGGAACAGCCACAGACTGTACCTGCTTGGCTGTATAGATCACTGTCTCCAGCCATGGACACAGTACCTGTGCCTGGCAGGGGTGCTACGGACAGTATCGGGTACCAACCCTGACTGGGTACTGTCATCAGAGGCAGAGGTATGACGACTGGACCCATGTCCCTGCTGGGACTGGCCAGAGCCACGTGCATGTGGTCTACTGGGATGGACAATGGGCAGGCCAGCCCCAGCATTGCTGGGGCTGGTACTGCCACTACGGGAGTGGCTGTGAACTGTGGGCCATCCGCGACCACTGCCAGCTGTTGCTGTTGCTGGCATGTGTCCGCGTAGATGTCGCAACCATCCCGCACGGTCCTGGCTCGAGGAAGACATGTTGTGGAGGGCATCTATTGTCTCCCTCCAATGTCTGTCAATGACCTCGGTGTACGTCCGGATGGCACCGGCAAGGTCACAGATGCTGTCATTGATAGCGGTGTAATTTGCCATCTGCGCCCTAAGTCCCTGCTTGGTGTACTGTTCCATATGTGCCTGAGCCTGCATTACAGCCCGGAACATAGTGGTCGTCATAAGACCTGTGAGGTCACGCCTGCCAGGCGCAATATGTCCAGTGGTATTCCCCCGAAAACCCCTGGACTTCCACCTATGTGGTACCGTTCCGGGTCTATGGCTATGGCTGCTCTGAGGGGATGCAAGTGCCATGGGTACCACACTCTCCTAGGTAATGCCAACTGTAAGCTGTCCCTCCCCTATGGCCATTGGTGGTGAGGGATGTAATGGCAGTATGAGTGTGCGCATAGATGGGGTTGAATGCTGTGTACTGTCGATTGGCCGACCAACGACAGACCCTGTCAAATCTCCCTGTGCCAAAATACATGTGTCATCATCACCACTATCCGTGGCAGTGGCTTCAAGTCGCCTGCTGCTTTTGCCAACTCCTACCTCAGCACCTGTGAGAGGAAGACAGGAAACACACATTATGGTCTGCACATGCACACATGCACACATGCACACATGAACACATGAACACATGCACACATGCACACATGAACACATGCACATATGCACGCATGTACACATGAACACATGCACACATGCACACATGGACACATGAACACATGCACACATGCACACAGGAACACATGCACACAGGAACACAGGAACACATGCACACAGGAACACATGCACACTCCTCACTACAGCAGATACACACACACACACACACACACACAACAGAAATCCAAATCATACTCAATACTGGTTGAAGGTGGGTGACAGTATCATAAGGCAAACAGTCACGTCACATGTGTCAGCATGCAGAATAAGTGTTGATCAAGTCCATGCAGTGTGAGTGTAGACAGCCATAGTTAATGACAGTGTACATGGCTGTGGTGTATGTGTGTACATGTTCAGTGATTGCCTACACCCTGGAACACAATGTGTACAAGGACACGACATTTCTGTGCAAGTATTATAAGCTCTGCAATGTCCTGTGCACCATCACACACAGGTATACATACCATGGCTGCATGTGTTATCTGTGTGTCAAATGGATTTCCATGTCTGATTGCAGTGTCTGTGTCTGTAGCAGATAATTGTGGACACAGGTGTAGCACATGCATGCTATGTACACACATGGGATGAGTGGTGCATGTATACATGATGGGATACCAATCCTGGACATGGCCATTGTAACAGTATGGGGTGTAGTACCATTAGCCATCATCATCATGCATCATGTGGTCACTCAAGGCCACTAAAGTGTGCTAGACCACCACCTAGCATGCTGTACCTGAACCGCAGTGCCGTGGCTAAGTTCACAATTACACAGCCATGTTGCACAAGGGTGTGTGAGGTGCCCAATAGGGAACATTGCCTAACATGACTGTGTTATGTGTTCAGGAGTGTTGCACACCCCCATGCTAGGCCCCTACCCCTCAGGTATATTATGTGTGGTGTGTGGATGACATGTGGGATACTGAAGTGTGACCTGGCAGCGGGTGTCCAGTTACACTATGTGTAGCATGTTGAGGTGTACTGCGTATGACAAATGTGTTATGTTGTATACATGTGTGTCAACTATGCCTATCCAATGTGCAGTACACTGTTGCCACATTTGTGTCTGATGCTCTGTGCATTGCATGTGATTGAGGCAGCTACTGACATTACTGAGATGTTTCACATCTCACAGCAAACATGCACAGCATGCATTATGTGTAGGTGTGTTATGTGTACATGGCCTACACCTCACCTATGACACAGTTCAATACCAAGTTTAAAGTGTTAACACACTCACCAGCATATAACATCTGCCCTGCCATCACACCAGTGTGACTTGCAAGAATATGACACAGTTTGTCAGTGGCCACAACTGTGGCATTGCTACTGTGAGTGTGCTAAACTACAGTAGAACAACAGGCATAGGTGTACAGATACTATTCAAATTATCAGTATTGCACACAATAGGCAGCACAACTGCTAAACACAGTACACATCTCACACATGCATAATCTAACAATACAGGTAACAGTAGTCTACAGCTAGGGCATGTTACCTGCATGCTCCATGTCACCATGCTGGGTGGCTCCAGCCTCCATGACGATACATGTGTAATGTTGTTGCTGCTGTAGGCCAGGAGCCACCACACTTAGCAGCAGTTCTTCCACTCTGGTGAGGGAGGGATGTATGGCCACCCCACCACCTGTGGAAAGCTGTTGTCTGTGGATATCAGACACACACCGCCAGACATGTCTAATTAAATCACTGCAGTGATGGTGTACCTGCTCATATGTCCGGTTATGCATGCCTATGTCATTTACCCGACGAACAAGTTCTTGCCAGAGTGCAGTATGCTCATGCTGGTGCTGGCTGGCCCTGGAAAACAGCAGGGTATAGTGCTGAACCAGGCTGTGGTGGATTTCCTGTTCCTCTGCAGCTGTGTAGCAGGGATTCCTGTGATGAGCCATAAGCCTGGAAGACACGTAAATGATATGTGTGAGCAAGTCATGTGGCACACTTAACATTATACAGTACAGATATCAGTTAACTGCCATATATAGCATCTGTTCGTCTGTCAGAGGATACACACATTCAATACCACATATCGGTGCTCAGCCCACAACTGGCTGACAGTGCCTGCCACACTCCATATGACACACCACTATACACCAGTACTCACTTCACTGTTTGGGATCCAATGCACAGCCTTGCCAGGGAGGTACATATCAAGCTAATGCATGCAGAAATATGTCATCCATTGCAATGAATGTGAAGTACATTTACAGTATAACCAGTAACCCACCCTAGTCGTTGATGCCATACCCCTACCTAACATATGTGCACAGTTGTTAATATAGCTGGCATACTGCTGTAACAGAGTATACATGTTGCTAGGTACACACGCAAACCCTGCATCACACATGTGATTGCGGACATGGTACAGGCATCATTACACATGCATCAGACATTCATACAACACACAAATGTATGCTGACACAGATGAGCATTTCCTATGTACCTTACAGTACTGTGTGCCCCTACTTACAGATACCTATGCCTGAGGAATGTAATCTGTGCAGACTACAGGAAACACACAAGACAGTGTTACCAGGGAATGTGAACATACACCATACTGTGCTGTTTAGGCCTACAGCTTCAGGTGGTACAACAGTTCAAATGTCGGCTGGATTCACCAGCAGTACCACTTACTGAGCATACATGTATTGCTTCAGCCTATGATGAGACAAAAAAGTCGTACACAAGGAACTACGTCACAACATATACCATCCTACTATGTCTGCATCCCAATAACTGACACATCTTTCTCTGGCCTCACACTTAGGACACAAACAACCATGACAGAAACAACCTCACACTTAGCTATCACACCGTTACAGACCTTGCACACATTCACTGTCACACTCATTCCACCTCACATAGCAGGTATTGCACTGTGTACATGTCTGTGTGCATTGTGTCATAAGTAGGTAATACACTATTGTCCCTGGGGCCTACAACAGCCTAGCCATATGCTACCCTGGCCTTTGACACACATGTAATTAGATTTCACTTCCTCCTGTCAACCGGATACACAGAGGTGATTCCCAGGGCATGTTACCTATCCCCCAGACAATCATCAGGGGTAAGTCTGACATCTGCTACTGAGGAGCCTTGTTTGTTCATGCTGGGTGGTTTACTCCAGAGTATGACATATTTGCCAATAGGAGCCTATCTCTCCAGCATGTGCTGTTTAGTGAGTTGCGGGGATTAGGGACCTAGGCCGTGTAGCCTGGTGGGATTGTGAGGTGTTGACATGGTGGTTGTCTGACTGCTATGGGTGTGGCATACCTCTGTATGTTCAGCAGAGGTAAAGTCTGGGTGGACAGTATGCAACGCACTGTAGCTGTGGTTATGTGAGTCAGTCTGCATAGGGTATGTTTTTCAGGGCAGTATTACCCTTTGTGAGGTATGTCTGTGGCCTTTCCACTTGCTGTAGTTGTCATGTGAGGTACATACCACATGGGGCATTGTGATGAGTACAGGGGAACACTGACCTATATTTCCATACATGACACATCGTTTGTGATGACATGTACCACGTAGACAGATTACAAGATTAGTGTGGCACGGTGAATATCAAAGGGGAGGCTACTGTCCACCTGTGTCCCATGTTCCCTTCTGACACCTTCAGTGTTAGTCAGGCAACCACCTATCTGGTAGTTACTGGGTAAAGTGTTTTGGAATGGGGTATGGCACTGCAGTATCAACACTGGTGTTCAGTCCATGCCTTGGTCACCAGGCACCTGTTGCAATACCATGTGTCTCCCTCTCACTATATATATATATATATATATATATATATATATATAAATATTTATATACATATATATTTATATATCACTCTATATATACATATATATATATATATATATATATATATATATATATATATACATACATATCTATATATATCCATAGATATCCATATATATCTGTATATATCTATATATCTCTATATATATCTATATATGTATATATCTATATATCTATATATATCTATATATGTATATATCTATATATCTACATATCTATATATCTATATATATCTATATATGTATATATCTATATATATATATATATATATATATATATATCTATATATATGTATATATGTATATGTATATATATATATATATATATATATATATATATATATATATATATATATATATAATATGTATACACACACACACATATATATATATATATATATATATATATATATATATATATATATATATACACACATACTTGTAAACAGCCACTGCTGTACATATACATGCACATATATGCACATATACTGCCCACCTTCCATGGTGGGAATATCAATTATGGAACAGTTGTGAGACATACAATTATTTAATAATATTGCACAGTGTTGTGCAGAATGCATTTCGCTGTCCTCAGGCCGTATAGCCGTAGCAGACCTCACTGGCTGTAACTCAGTCCCACAGCATTTAACCACCACATGACATCTAAACAGCCTATACTCTATCTGAAAAGCTCAGCACTTGCTCCTAAAGCATTTTTATACAGGTAAAGCACTCTTAAACAAAAGAAAGTACTTCATTCACCTAAATTCTGTTGAGTACACATCTCCCTATAGGTCCTTTCTGACTCAGTTACACAGCAATCTTTTTCACTATTTCTAGCATGTCGAAGGGTCAGTTGCTGGCGTCCTCTCCTGTTCAGCTGGTGAATTTGGGAATCTTGAGGCAATGTTACAATTGCCTCATGTACACAGACAACCCTCTCCTCCTCCCAACAAATACAAATATATGAGAGATGCAACTATATAGCCAAACTGGAGGCTGAGCTCTCTCAATTCAGTACTGGCAAGACCAGTCAGGAGGAGAAGGTAACCACGCACACCACAAACCCAGTCTCACATAGAACTATCACAACAGCAAACCAAACACATAAACACACAAAACATACTCGAGGCACTGATTAAAAATCTACCAAAACAACAGAGGCCTCCAAAGCAGACACCAAGCAACCACCACCTCAAGACATAGCACATGCAACACATAGTTCACAAAGTCAGTGTGCTAAACAGTCACAGCCCTTAAGGCCAAACAACATGCCAGACACACTTGTAATAGGTGACTCCATAGTCAGACACACTGACGACCCACTCACCAGAATGAACAAGGAAAGGTCACAGTAAGCGCCCTGTCGGAGCTAGAATCCGCCACATAACACAAGCACTCAGGTCACTCCACAGCAAGTACAAATATGACTCAGTCATTGTACATGCCGGTGTGAACGACCTGAGACGCACCTCCCTGGACTACATGAAAAGAGACATAGAGGAGCTCTCTGATTATGTAGCCCAGGCTGGTATGACCCTGACCCTGAGCAGCATCTTACCCTCACCAAGAATGATGCCACAGTACAAAGACAAAATGATCAGTTTTAACAATTGGCTTAATTACTGGTGTCATTCTAAGGGGATCCAATGTCTGTCTGCTTGGGATGACATGCTTGACAAGCCACGCTGCTTCACAAGGGATGGCTTGCACCTGTCACCCTGGGCTTCGGATATTGGCCAAGGCCCTTGCCACACCCATAGTGCCTTTTTTAGGCAAGGCTCAAATGACAAACCTACCTCCCTAGAAAACACAAGTGGAAAAAACTAAGGGTAATGCTGCTCAATGCCAGAAGTCTAGACCTCAAGATGCACGCCTCGAAGCCCTCCTCAGTATGGAGAACATCGATGTCTGTGCAGTGACTGAAACCTGGTTCAAGGCTCCTGAGAGCACCCCAGCACTATCAGGTTTTACCTCATATCATGCTTTCTGGCCCCAAAACTTGGACCGAACCACAAAAAGAGGGGGAGTATCCATTTTCATCAAAGATACCCACACCTCCAGGTTAGTGGCAACGCACAAGCATCGGAGACTATCCAGGTGCAACTAACCATAGGCAAAACTGCCTTACAGTTTGTAGCATGCTACAGACCATCCTCTCAAACTCAGGAACCCCACACAGCCTTCCTGAAGACACTGGAGAGTATGAATGTCTCTCCAAATACCATCATTTTGGGAGACTTCAACTACCCAAACATAGACTGGGAACATTACTCAAGCCCCAACACCCTAGCCCAAAGGTTTCTAGAATTCATAAACTCAAATGCAATGGAACAACTAGTCACCATTCCCACAAGAGGAGACAATATACTGGACCTGATCATCACAAACATGGGGACAAAATGCTCCACACCGGAAGTATATCCCTCTTTGGTAAGATCAGACCATAAATTAATCTCACTGGAAATCCACATCCCACCCCCACCCCCTGCACAAAAGACCACAGTGAAGAACTTCTCAAAAGCAAACTTCACACTTCTTAAGACTGAAGTGGTATCCTTCAAGGCCCCTGGGCCAGTGGAAACCACAACCCACACTGCTGAATCCTTTGCAAATGCCTTCTGTGGGCACCTTCAAGAATGCATGGATCATGCAATCCCAAATAAAACCAAGACCCATTTCCCCCAAAGGCAGGTGCCCGGTCTGGTGGACCCCAGCCATAAACAAACTTTACAACAGGAGGAGGAAGCTACTACATGACAGAGCAAAATCCCTAAAAGGGAAGGCGTCTCTGATCAGTACTAGCAAAAAACTACGATCACTCATAAAATCATCCAAGGCCAACTTTGAGAGAAAAATCGCAAAAGACACAAAAGACAATCACAAGGCCTTCTTTAGCTTTGTTAGAAACCTGGGTTGAAACTCCCAGATATGCTCAGAGTTAGTCCAAAATGACACAAAATACACTGAACCCACTGACATTGCCAACATTCTGGCAGACAGGTTCAGTGCAAATTCTCTTCCTCCCCAAAAGGAGAAATAACTATCCCAGCAGAGTGTAGCCTCCCTAACATCTCAGATGCCCAGGTGAGAGCTGCCCTCTCTAAAGCTAAAAACACAGCATCAATGGGACCGGATGGTGTCCCAGGCTGTGTGCTACATGAACTCCAAGAGGAACTAAACCCACATATAAGGCTGCTGTTTAATCTTAGCCTTACTACAGGATATGTACCCAAAGAGTGGCGTATGGCAACAGTGGTCCCACGTCACAAAGGCAGTGCCTCTACGGACCCTGGAAATTACCACCCCATAAGCTTGACGAGCCTGGTCTGCAAAGCTATGGAGAGGATCATTATGGAACTCATAAACAAAGACATTGGGGACCTACAGACATTGGATCCTACTCAATTTGGCTTTGTCAAGGGCAGATCCTGCCTTTTGAACTTGGTCGACTTTTTTGAAACAGTCACTAAGGCCATTGATGAGGGTAAGGCAGTTCACACAGCCTACCTTGACCTTGCAAAAGCCTTTGACACAATACCCCACTCGGGCATCATAGACAAACTCACCAGCTTAAATGTAAACCCATATGTCACAAGATGGGTTGCAAACTGGCTCAAGGACAGAACCCACAGGGTCAGAGTTGCTGGAGCTATGTCAGACTCTAAGCCAGTCACAAGCGGTGTCCCACAGGGCTCAGTCCTGGGACCCCTCTTGTTCGGCATTTATTTTTCCAAAGTACAGGCAAACATAGGAGGATTGTGGCTGACAAAGTTCGCAGATGACTGCAAACTGGGCGCCATAATTGATACTCCAGCGGACACAAACATCCTTCAGAGAGGCCTCATAGAAATGGATAATTGGTGCCAGAGCCATGGCCTTAAGCTGAACGCCAAAAAATGTATAGTCATACCCTTTGGGAAAAACAAGGTACCGACAAATTACCACATAGGCGGTAATCCATTAAGTACGGAAGAGGTAATCAGGGACCTAGGGACCCAGGTTGACAGTAACCTCTCATTTGACACTCACATTGCCAAAGTGGTTAGGAAGACCTTCTATATTGCCCACCTTATCATGAAGGGTTTCACATCTAGATCAAGAGAGGTCATTGTGCCCCTGTACTCTTCTCTTATCAGGCCAATGATTGAATACAATGCCCCATTTTGGATGTATCTCACCTGACACCTGCAGCAGTTGGAAAGACCCCAAAAGTTCCTCACCAAGAGGATAAAGGGTCTTAAACATATGTCATATGCTGCCCGACTGAAAAAACTCCAGCTCTATTCAGTCGCATACCGACTACTCAGAGGTGATCTGTGCCTGACGTACAAGGCCATGTCCAATCCTGAATTAATGGATATGCTCCACCTCAGAAAATCCAAATCCATCAGAGCCATGAGAACAAGTGACTTAAACCTCAACACAGAAATAAATAGGACGTGCTGGAGGGACAGATTCATAACCCAGAGGCTCCCTACACTCTGGAACAGAATCCCAGTCCATGTTAGGCAGAGCCCCTCACTGACTCTGTTCAAGAGAAATCTCAACGAGTGGATGGGAGATCGTAGGTTTACCCCGGGGGTCATCTCTGTGTCACTACTAGACAGAGGCATAGTAAACTAAACCCTAAAAGGGCATAGTATTCTCATCCTAAGGGGTGGTGTAAGCCACATAAACTCTGGCTAGGCTTATAAATGCCTTAGGGCAGATAGCCTAGTATGAACCTATGAACCTATATACCTGCACTGCTTGCTGTTTTCAATGCCACACACTACAACCTACATAGATATGTGCACATAGCAACCTTCAAATACATATATATGCCCAGCCTTCACTAACAGTTGCAGTATGTCCCTTGCCCTATGCACATCTGCATATACATATAGATACAGACTGCTACCACATAAGGAGTGTTCACAGAATGTAGAGTACCCTTCAGACACATCATTCGGATGCCAGCAAATACATCTGTGTTACATACCTTACCTTTGTGTTTCTCACCTCAGTCTGTTGTACCTGCTGATGTTTTTTTTTTTATTTGTTTAGGTTGGTGTCTTCCACTGCCTGTGTTTTTTTTTTGTTTTGGTCAGTTGGTGTCTCCAACTGCCTCTGTTTGTTGTTTTTCTTTTGTTTTGGTTGGTGTCTCCAACCGCCTCTGTTTTTTGTTTTTTTTTTTCTGTTGTGTATCCAACTGCCTCTGTTTTGTTGCTATTTATTGGGTTGGTCTCCAACTGCCTCTGTTTGTTTGTTTGTTTGTTTGTCTGTCTGTCTGTCTCTCGCTTGCTCTCTCTCTCTCCAGTTGCTGCAATGATATTATTGCATGTGTGGACAGCAAGTACAGGCTGCTTTTGTAGGTATCTGCACATGTGCATGTGATGACCTCTGCACCAATTGGTGCCCACCATTTAGTGATTGCATGCAGCCTGCTGTGTGGTAATTGCAGTTCTCACTGTGATTTCAGGACACTGCTATAAAATGATAGGTTAGGTAGGCGTAGGCCTTTCAGTTTTGCAAGGTGGGGACCATGCTTGTTTGCTGTGGACACTGTTGTGTCAGTCAGAAGGTTGGTATATGTCTCATATCTGAAGCTGGGTTGTAGCCAGTGAAATGCATGTTGTACTGAAACCTGACTGTTGCTTCTTCCAGTACACTCTTCTCAGTGTGTAAGTTTACTCACACCTCCTAATGCTAACACTGGATACATGGGAGTATGTACTTTCTTTTGGAATTAGGGAATTAACTGGCATACAACAGTAGTTATTGCAATGTATTCCTATGGCTTTCCTATTTTCCCTTTACATTCACTCCTTGTAATGCATGTTATATTTCTTTATTGCAATGTATTCCTATGGCTTTCCTATTTTCCCTTTATATTCACTCCTTGTAATGCATGTCATATTTCTTTATTGCAATGTAGTCCTATGGCTTTCCTATTTTCCCTTTACATTCACTCCTTGTAATACATGTTATATTTCTTTATTGCAATGTATTCCTATGGCTTTCCTATTTTCCCTTTACATTCACTCCTTGTAATGCATGTTATATTTCTTTCAGCACCATATTATTGTATATCTGCTGTGGCTTAGTGGTGCATCATGCAGACTGATGAGTCCAAGGTGTGGGGTTTGAGACTGACAAGTGTATTTTATTTTGCTGCTGAGCAATACAAGGGCCTTGTCATACAGAGTGACAAAGGCACTTTTAAGCAGTTGTAAGTGAGTTGGCGCCGGTTTGCGTGATGCTTAGCGATGCTAAGCAACGCTTAGCTTAGCTTATTGTATTTTAGCAATACTAAGCTAAGCTTAGCGTAGCTTATAATATCTTAGCAATGCTAAGCTAGGCGCACACATGCGCACACTGGTGCAAACACGCTTACTACTGTTTACAAGTGCTCACTCCCACTAACCCCCGCACTCATGTCTTTGACAGAAAAGTAAATGGGGAGATAGGAATGTGGTGATAAAGGGTGCTCAAAGAGGGGAAGACAGTAGGGAAACTAGCTTGGGATGTACACGATGGGTGTGGAGAAGGTCCATAGCTGCCTATTTGTTTACCAGCAACAGCTGTGCATATGCAATACATTAGGTGGGATATTTGAAACCTTCCACCTCTGACAGAGTGGTGAGGACATCTAAGTATGTTGTACTACCAATTATGAATATCAGGCACATGCACTGTTTGTGAACTGCTATACTGTCATTAGTACGTTACTCACATCTGAACAGTTTGTGGTTTGTGTTGGCATTAGCACAGTCTGCTCAGGACGACTGGACATATTTCTGTACTGTGTATGCCTACCTACACCCTTGGTTGTGCCTGACTACACAGGTATATAGTACCTTTGGGTAGGGGTGCAGAACTGCAGTGTGCATTATTTATTATCGTGTGATGTTTATCTTGCTGAACATGCAGAGTTGCTGTGTACCTGTAAGTCTATGAAGGCTTGTAGTCTGTCTGAGTAGCTCCCACCTGTGGACATATCCAGATGGTAGACAGAGGTCAGCCTAGTATTCTTTGACTGTGCACCACAGCAGTCTTTTCAGCACCTGAACAATGGCATTGTCACAGGTGGTTGCTAGCAGTACATGGCTACATCTTTTGCTATTTCTGTGTTGTTCTTCTACATAAGGGCATGCTTGTGGGAGTCATTCTACAGCTATTTGCAGAGTGTGTAACAGCAGATAAGCTGATATGCCTGTGTGTTTCTGACTCTTCCAGGCCTCAGATACTCTCACGTATATATTTGAACAGCCTCAGGGAAAGGTACATATAACTGGGATACACCTGTGATATAGTTCTGACATTTTGCAGTTCAGACTTTGGGTGATTCAGAGCATTTCTATTACTACACCTTTTCTGATGTGCAAGCGGTGTCTACTCTCACTTATTGACATTTGTTATTAAGTGAGATTGAACACCTTTCTGCCTACTGTTAGTACATTTTACAGGGAGTCAGAGGGGCACAGCTAACATTTGTTTACAAATCAGGGTCATCACTGTAGAGCAGTCACTGTTGGGAGGTCTGGCCTGTGACCCATGCTAATATGCCAGTGTGTATCCTGCTCTGATACTGTGTGGGGTTTGTAAGCTGCTACTGTAACCTTATTCCCTACTAGCATGGCTGATTCTCTTTTCACAGTCATGTCATGCAATTCAACAACACCTGCTGGTTAAGGCCCACAGAACAAGATTTGTGTTATGCCATTCCTATTTTCCCTTTGCATTCACTCATGGCAATGCATGACAAATTGCTTTCAGCACTAAGTTATTGTATATCTGCTGTGGTTTAGTGGTACTTCATGCAGACTGGTGAGTCCAAGGTCCCGGGTTTGAGACTGACAAGGGTGTTTTTATTTTGCTGCTGAGCAATACAAGGACCTTGTCATACAGAGTGACTAAGGCACTTTTAAGCAGTTGTAAGCGGGATGGTGCGGGTTTGCGCGATGCTTAGCAATGCTTAGCTAAGCACACACAAGCTCACACTCGCGCACCCCGCTAACTACTGCTTAAAAGTGCTTACTTCCGCTAACCCCCGTGCTAATTTCTTTTAAAGAAAAGAAAATGGGGAGATAGGAAAGTGGTGAAAAAAGGGGGCACAGAGAGGGACAGACAGTAGGAAAACAAGCTCGGGATGTGCAGGAAGGGTGTAGGGAAGGCCCATAGCTGCCCATTTCTTTAACAGCAACAGCTGTGCATATGTTGAAAATTTGGAGTGAGTTTTGAGACCTTCCACCCCTGAGAGAGGGGTGAGGACAACATAGTTTGTTGCACTGCCAATTATAATTATCGGTGTACATGTCCTATGGACATGTGTGCAAAATAGGAAGCTATGTATGGGGCGTAACACAAGACAAACAAGACACATACAGGGGCAGAATTTGACACATGGGGTGGGTGAACACAATTGACGGGGAAGGTTGTTTGGAAATCGCAAGCCCATGAGCCCACAGATGGTAACAGTGGAACTGAGATCCCCACCTATGGGCAGTCACCACTGCACCTTCACAGCCCTGGGGGTGGCTGTGCTGGGGGCTGAGTAGGATGGGCAGGCTCACCCATGAGATGTGCCACTCTTGCCTCAAGCTGGTGTAGGGGATCAGCGACTGAACGCTGGATCTCCCTACGCACCACAGCCTGGACCCTTTGAAGGGTGATGGGTGGCCCTTCTCCGCCCACACTTGCATGGGGGGGGCTAGCCCCATCTCCTGCAGCGCTTCCACCCGAAGGTGGCACAGGACCAATGGAGGAGGGGAGTCCGGGCTGGGCACCAGAGCCACTGGTGCCAGGTGCACTCGCCAACTGAGGAGGGACAGGTGGGTCCGCTGGGACCGGCCTTCCCATATGTTCTGTGATTCTGTGTGTTTCATTACAACATAAACAACAGCATTCCAGATTAGTTGTAACAGCATGCAGTAATATTCCCATTAACCCAACACACCACAGTTCCAACAGTTGAACAGCAAACATAACACATGCATATATTGAACAACAGTGGTTATTCTAACTGCATGCAGGGATGATTGGTAGCAATAGGCCACCATGAACATGGTGTTTGAACAGGGCACATGCATCAGCATGAGTGCAAATATTTATGGAACAATAGGACATATATCCTGACAAATATTTAAGATTACACATACACATTGAGGTGCGGAATTGCATGGTTTATGCACAAACAGTAGGGTGTAGAAGAAAACCTCCATTAACATCTTATAAACACTTTTACTCTACACTACATTCCTAGTGACTGCAGGTGTATATTCCCTACATGTATTATTACACTTGCCACCATGCATTAGGTTGTGTAATGGGTTTGGCTAGTTCAATCTATACTTGACCTATATCTCACATACTAACTGTCCAGGATGCAGATGTTACTGCTACATATTTCATGGTTGCATTTATATTTCTTTATCTACATACCTGGATGTTTTCACATGACATTTTCACTTCTAATTGTACAGAACCCTGCATTTATTGAAGCACAGTTACATTTCTGGGGAACATATTCGCATGCTACTCGTGTGCCAGATTTACTTATGCATGCCAGCCAGTAACTGACTGTTGAGGACTGTATATTTACTTCACAGCTACTAGCACTTCCATCACCCACTTTAGATGGGACTGCAGAACTCTGGGTTGCCAGCACTTTCTAACACATTACTCTTTGTATAATGCAAGGGTACAACAACATTTCATACTAAGTGAAACAGACACACTCTGGGTTTTAGACCTTTATTAATGACATTACACACTTTTCCACACGCTCACTCCTCTATTTGTTTTAACGGTATATATGGCAGACATGTTCACGACATATTATACCTTTATTAATAGGTTAGCACACTCTTTTTTCAGGCTCACTCGCATATTATTTTATATGACAGTGCCTGCAGAGATATTATTCCAGACATTTGTTACCTTTCTTAATGGGTTACTACACTCTTTTTCTGCCTCTCTAATGTTTTTATCTGACAGTACATGCAGAGGACTTATTCAGTCCATTTTATGGCTGTATTATTGGACTGCAACACTTTCTTTCATGCTCTCTCCCATATTTTATATAACAATACATGCAGAATAATCACTAACCTGCCTGGCAGTGCAGCCTTAGCAGCCTATCATCATAGGCTTGCTGATTCGTAACAAGGTCACCTGCAGCTGTAAAGTAAATGAAGGGATATTGAGACATTCCTATCCATTATACATACTCCATTTTAAATCCTTACATACTGCATTCCATGGCTACATACTCAGTTGTGGGGCATCCTGCATCCCACGGGCCTCCTGTATCCACTGGTTCAGGAGGTCCTCCTTTCGTCTCTTCAGGTCTGCATAGTGGTGACGGACCTGCTTACCAGTCCAGGGAATGCCTGTGGCACTGGTGAGGTCAAGAGCTAACTGGTTCCAAGCCTCTGCCTTGTACTCCATCCCTTGGAACTGGCCCTGCAGAAGTCTTGCCTCGTGACGGTGGACTAGGAGCCAAACCATGTATTTGGACTCCTCGGTGCCCCATCTCTGTGCTCGGAAGCGCACTCCCTCTCCAACACCAGACATTCTGACTGCAGATGTGAGCTACAATCAGTTATGGCGTGTAATCCCGCCTGTGGGGTTTAAATATGCCGCATTTCCCGCACTTTTTTGTGATTGGCCATTTTGTAAAATTCTCGGCTGACTGCAGACCTGCTTAGTAATGGTTAAACTACCATTCATAAGTTTATGTATGTTAATAGTGACTGTTTCCCCTGTGTTGTCATGGCTTAGTGGTTCTGTACTTTGATTATGATGCAAAGGGTCCTGGGTTCAAACCTTGTCATTCTTTTATTTTAATACTGTCTAGACAGGCTAGGGGGTGTGGCTGCATTTAAGCAACTTAGCTCTACGTTGCTCCCCTGTGCCCTACGGTGCCCTGGTTGGCGCAGCGTGCACATCCGCGCAAACACATTGAGCTGGGTAAAGCATTTTTAAATGTTGAGCAACTCTATTGCACTGGGTAAAGTGCTATTACACTATGGGCAACTCTGTTTAGCTGGGTGAAGTGCTATTAAACTATGAGCAACTCTGTTTAGCTGGATAAAGCACTATTAAACTATGGGCACCTCTGTTTAGATGGGTATAGTGCTATTAAACTATGGGCACCTGTGTTTAGCTGTGTAAAATGTTGCTTAACGGCAGGCTATTATATATCTGGGTCTTTTAAAAATATATATTTTGTTCACTGATACATTGGCCATGTCACTGCTTTTAATAAAATTTTAATCATATTTGTCTGGTATTATTTCAAATACTGATTTAAAACATAAATAAGAAGGGGAGTGGTGGGACTTGAACCATGAATGCCTTCTCTTTGTGCATACGCTCTACCATTACGCTATTGCTGCTTGGATTAATTTGCATAAGTAGTTCTTATATGCTCTTCAATGTCACAATTGCTAACTGTGGTTAAGCAATGGGCACACCCACGCAAACAAGCGCAAATACAGGCAGCTATATCGTGGATTTAAAAATAATAATAATAATTTTTTCCGTTTTATAACTCTGATGGGGGGTTACAGTGTCAGGGAGTGTGGTGTTGAGTGCAAGTACATTTGAGAGGACTCGCTCTTGTCTGTTGACATTATGCTTTTTAAAACCTTGCAGGGGCGTGGACTTTTAGACTGCTCAGCAGTCGGACACGCCCCCTGCTTGCCTATTCAGTCCATGTAAGAGTTACGGATGTGTCAGCGTGCCCTCATGAATATTCATGGCACTCTGATGTCATACCGTTCAACTGCAGCCTCCAAGTAAGACATATTAAGTCTTACACGGAGGTTTTGTGAATCCGGCCCTTATTGTTCTCCTTCAGTATTCGCAAATGCTATGTTAACTCTTTGAATGTGATGATTTATTGTAATGGTAATAACTATCTCAGGAATATTTATAAAAATTATTTGGAAAAGTAGAAGGTATTATAAGCCTTGAGCGAGCATTCTGCCCCTATTATAAAAATGAATTCCAATAAGTCAGCTTATTAGGATCAGAAGAAATACATCAAAGGATAAGATCATCCCAAGCCATGCCGCTGATATGACAAAAAGGTTCATGGATTAGGGTTTTCCACAGTTTTCACTGTGGGACATGTTTGAACAAGTAGAGGAGAGTAGGTTCCATAGTTATGAATGCTTTTCATTCTGTAGTCAGTAAGGAATTGGTGCACAAAAGAGGTGTTTTAACTCTCTTTTTATTGGTAGATATTCTATTAAGAATTCCAATATGTGTAACGTACTTAAGAAAAAACTTAAAACGAATTGTGGAATAAAATTAATAGTGGGAGACCAGCCTAATTTAACTCATTACATCTGGGTGATGCCTCCAGGTGCATCTGCAGTTAACTCTTACTGACGTCTCTAGGCATCAAATATTGCTTGTTCATATTTGCATCAATAATTCTAAAACCATGTTATGTACAAGGTTTTAAATGATTTCATCTTAAAGCTTATACAATGGCAAACTCAACTGCATTAATATTTGACCTCTGTCTAGTGCAGGTAAATAAACATTGTTTTTTTATGATATTAATTTATATAGATATAATTTTCACATTTTTCTAAATATCTCAACAACCAAGTAACACAGACAAAACTCCTTAGCCTCATATGAAAGCTCTCCTCTAGATGAATAAAATACTGCTGACAGTACGCATGTAACTTGAGTGGTTGCTGAGATATTGTAAGTTGTTTACAAAAGATTACAAATGTAATTGTTACTGTGTTTACTGTGACTTACAAATTGCTGTTTACAACCTAGAACCTAAAGAATACTACCACTATAAAAATAGTTTGTGCTGAACAGTTTGTCATTTATACTTCTTTCATAACCCCTATGGTTCCAGAGATATGAGCATTTGTTTGAAATGTGAGGACATAATTTGATTCTGTCAAAAGGCTTAGGGTCCGCCCATCGGAAGTTACAGTGCAAACTTCCTGAGCTCCAATGGAGTGGATTCACAGAAGAGGAGTGACTATAAAAATGTGTTGCAGAGGCACGACACAAGGAAGATGAAGTATCTTGGTTCATTCAGGTGTTGCACCTGTTCATTTTGCGAGCATATGACCAGTAAGGGGAGACATTTTACACAGCCTGCGAGATTGTTTATTTTAGATGCTTTTGTACTTACTCCTGAAATGTAGTTTGTTTTGACTATTGTTGGTACAATTAATTTTAGATGAGATGTTTTAAAATATGGATCTGCAAACATTTCTATATGAAAAGAAAAATCAGAATAACAACTTATACAAAAATATTCTTACAAGTGGTATATATTATTATTATTATTATTTATGGCTATTACTGTTTAGACCAAGATGTCTGTGGAGGTGACATGTAAAGTGAACTGGTCTGCTTAGAAACTGAGTGCCAAAATATTTTAGCTTAGCTCTCCAGGTTTAAATAAATTATTTTCATTTGTAACAATTCTGAAAAGAAAATAAGTGCTTTTAATGAATTGAATGTTTTATTCCATGCCTGTTATGTGATCTGAGGATTTTTGTGTATAATTAATTGTTTTGTTTGTCTTTTTATTCCCCAGTGAAGCAATACTTGTTTTATTGTGAGTTTCGGGAAGTTAAATACATCATTATTTGACCTTCATTTCACTAGTTATTTTGGGCTTTTGAATTGATTTTGGGCTTGAATTTGCATGAAACTATCAGTATGATTGATTCATACCAAATTATTGTGTACAGGATATCATAGCAGTATGATTAACAGCCCCACAGCATGCATGGTACAACTGTAATGTGGGATGCTGGACACCATAATCTGGTGGTACAGCCATCTTTGTGGTTCTTTTTGAAACTCATAGAGGCACTCATACTTACAATACAAAATATAAACTCAGATGACTTTGCCTAGAGAAAACAAAGCTAGGACAGCAGATGTGCGAAAAACTCAAGCTTTGCTGTTAGGTACCATGTTGATTTATCACACTCACAGTTTTTATATTTCCAACTTTTAGTAGAATAAATTTCAATGCAGACAAGAGAATATATATATATATATATATATATATATATATATATATATATATATAAATCTGTTTTTTTTTTTTTATTAAGAAGATTAACTTTTTCTTCTTTTGGCTGCTCCCGTTAGGGGTCGCCACAGCAGATCAACTGTTTCCATTTTTTCCTGTCCTCTGCATCTTGCTCTGTCACACCAACCACCTGCATGTTCTCTCTCACCACATCCATAAACCTTATCTTAGGCCTTCCTCTTTTCCTGTTACCTGGCAGCTTCATCCTTAACATCTTTTTCCCAATATACTCTGCATCCCTCCTCAGCACATGTCCAAACCAACGCAATCTTGCCTCTCTGGCTTTGTCTCCAAACCTTCCAACCTGGGCTGACCCTCTAATATATTTATTCCTAATCCTGTCCATCCTCATCACACCCAGTGCAAATCTTAATATCTTCAACTCTGCCACGTCAAGCTCTGACTCCCACCTTTTTGTCAATGCCACTGTCTCCAACCCATATAACATAGCTGGTCTCACTACCCTCTTGTAGACCTTCCCTTTCACTCTTACTGGTACTTGTCTGTCACAAATCACTCCTGACACTCTTCTCCACCCACTCCATCCTGCCTGTACCCTCTTCTTCACCTCTCTTCCATACTCAGCATTACTCTGAACTGTTGATCCCAAGTATTTAAACTCATCCACCTTCGCCACTTCTACTCCCTGCATCCTCACCATTCCTCTATCCTCCATCTCATTCACACACACATATTCTGTCTTAGTCCTGCTGACCTTCATTCCTCTTCTCTCTAGAGCATATCTCCACATCTCCAGGATCTCATTCACCTGTTCCCTACTCTCACTACAGATCACAATGTCATCTGCAAACATCATAGTCCACGGGGACTCCTGTCTGATCTCGTCTGTCAACCTGTCCATCACCATTGCAAATAAGAAAGAGCTCAGAGCTGATCCTTGATGTAATCCCACCTCCACCTTAAACGCATCTGTCACTCCCACTGCAGACCTTACCGCTGTCACACTACCCTCATACATATCCTGTACCACTCTTACATACTTCTCTGACACTCCCGACTTCCTCATACAATACCACAACTCCTCTCTAGGCACCCTGTCATATGCTTTCTCTAAGTCCACAAAGACACAATGCAACTCCTTCTGGCCTTCTCTGTACTTCTCCATCAACACTCTCAGAGCAAACATCGCATATGTAGTGCTCTTTCCTGACATGAAACCATACTGTTGATCACTAATCATCACCTCCCTTCTTAACCTAGCTTCCACTACTCTTTCCCATAACTTTGTGCTGTGACTGATCAATTTAATCCCTCTGTAGTTACTACAGCTCTGCACATCACCTTTATTCTTAAAAATCGGTACCAAAACACTTTTTCTCCATTCCTCAGGCATCCTCTCACTTTCCAAGATTTCATTAAACAATCTAGTTAAAAACCCTGCCATTTCACTTAAACACCCCCATGCTTCCACAGGTATGTCATCTGGACCAACAGCCTTTCCATTCTTCATCCTCTTCATAGCTAACCTTACTTCCTCCTTGCTAATCCACTGCACTTCATGATTCACTATCTGCACAACATCCAATCTTCTCTCCCTCTCATTCTCTTCATTTATTAGCCCCTCAAAGTACTCTTTCCATCTGCTCAACACACTCTCCTCGCTTGTGAGTACATTTCTCTCATTATCCTTTATCACCCTTACCTGCTGCACATCTTTACTAGCTCAGTCCCTCTGTCTAGCCAATTGGTACAGGTCCTTTTCTCCCTCCTTAGTGTCCAACCTTTCATACAACTCTTCATATGCCTTATCCTTAGCCTTCGCCACATCTCTCTTTGCCATGCACCTCATCTCCTTATACTCTTGTCTACTTTCTTCATCTCTCTGACAATCCCACTTCTTCTTCTTCGCCAACCTCTTTCTCTGTATACTTTCCTGTACTTTTTCATTCCACCATCAGGTCTCCTTGTCCTCCTTCCTCTTTTCAGATGTCACACCAAGCACCTTTCTAGCCATCTCTCTTACTAGCTCTGCTGTAGTTACCCAGCTATTCGGTAACTCTTCACTGCCACCCAGTGCCAGATTAACTATTATTCAGTAAAGAATTATAACAAAAATAAATGGTAGAAATTAGGTTAGCACGAATAATTTGGTGCAGAGCTGTATCATCAAACATGAGTTGTTATACAAACAACAGTAGATGTATCACTTGTAAGGCAATCTTTATGCTCATAGTGTGTATTAGTAGTGTGCAAGTGCACATGTGCATGTGTGCATGTGTGGTAATGCACACACATTTTAGGGAAGGCATTGGAAGCCTTGCAGTGCATCACTGATGTCAGTCACCAGGTGTGGAGTGGAATTAGATTTAGGGAAAAACATCTCCATAGCTGATGCCCTGGAGTGATGTAGGCTGTTTAATGGAGGAAATGCATGTCACCCACGGCTAGACAGATAGGCCATGTGTTCAGGCTATGGTCTGTGAGATAAGATAGACTCACATGGATTGTGGGATATTGCACTCTAACAATCATCAGGACTAGAAGGATAGGTCTCCTACTGGCACTAGTCTAAGCTGCTAAACCAGACTCACCTGGCTGTGTTGATGGGCATTCACCTCTGCAAAAAAAGTGAATGGACTTATGTCTCATGCAAGAGGCTTGATGGTCAACAGGCATGTTAGCAAAAAGCATATAGAAAAAAACTTGTATAAATAAGGGCAAGCATGATGAAAAATGTTGAGCATACAGAAGAATAAATGTTAGGGATCCTGAATTTACAAGGAAGGGGATTGTGCCTCTGGAGGTCAAGTTTGGTGTGATACGAATAGAAAATACTGGAAAGATAAGGTGAGTAAGACACATACAAAGGTTAATGGGTGAGTTAAATAGCATGTAGAAAAGACAAAATGGATTACAGATTTAATGGTCATGGGAGAAGGGAAGTGAAAAACTAAAAACAGCAGATAGAATCATAATAATTATTTTTATCTCTAATGGTAAGTGTCAATACTTCTGTGACTAGCTGAAAATTGAATGACTGAGTTACCTTTTTTAGACAACAGTCAAATGCTGTTTTCCACCAAAATCTCAATTCAAATGTGAGTATGTGAGTATGTGAGTATGTCACAAAAAGCATGAATTCCTGTTATTCTGGAGATGGTGTATGTTGAGGATGGACACAGGTGCTGCATGAGAATGTGAACATCAAAATGCAAACATATAATGGGCTTTTAGATTTAATAGTGACTGCTGGTTTGTGTGCTGGAATGGGCAGCCACGGTGGTGCAGTGGTTAGTGTTATCACCTCACAGCCAGAGGTTCCCCTGGTTCGATCCTTGGCTGGGGTGCCTTCTGTGTGGAGTCTGCATGTCCTCCCTGTGGTCACATGGGTTTCCTCTGGGTGCTCCGGTTTCCTCCCACATACCAATGGTTTGATATATTTAAGGTGCTTCAGATATAAAATTATTACTGAATGCAAATAGGTGGATTGGACACTCTAAATTGGCCCTAGGTGTGCGTGTGTGTGTGCCTTCTGTGGAAGGTTGAGCGTTGGGCTGGCAACTCAACACTGTAAAACTCCACTGCCAATCATGAGCGGACAGGTGATCCACTGTGGCGTCCCCTAACTGGAAGAAGCTGGTTTGGGTGCTGGAGTCTGTCTTTGTATGGTATGTTTTGGCTGTTCAGTGCAGATTCTTGATGCTAACATGATGTGGTGAGTTACCTCTATTCATGGGAGAGGGCTGGATTACAGTCTGATGTTGATCAGTACTGCATCACATACTTTCAATAACATAGTAATAATCCTTTACAGTAGACCAAGCTCTGTCCTCTGTAGAATGAATACTCTTCATGCTTGGGGTGTCACATTACTAATGATGCGGGTGGGTTATGACAAAGCTGCATCATCTCAAAGGAGCAGCTTAGGCAACAGAAGACACCTGATAATTTGTTGAGAGTATATAACTTAACTTAAAAAAAGGATACAAATACAATTTGTGTAAGAAATAGAAAGGAATACAAGAGCCTTTCTCCCAAGAGGAAAAGCAAATCTAAACTGAGCATGAATGATGGAAGTCTGCAAAGCAGTTGTCTTCTTTTTCAAGTGAGGGAATTGTATGCTAGGGGAAAAAAGCATTCTGTATTTATCATTTGCAGCACTGAGTAGTAAGTACAACAGTAAACTAAGGCAGATTGCATAGCTTTTATATATTCCAGAAAGCATTGTATCTTTATTGTAGATTTCTTGTATGAGTTACTGTATTACAGATGCATTATTAAAGAAAAGCCTTAAAGAAGGTGATACTGAAGTGTCAGACTTAACACTACAAAATAATTCTTTGCTTAGGAGGACTCACAGGTGTTTTTTATGTTCACTGAAGTAAGAAATAAGTGAGATGCAGTCACCACCGAACTTTATGCATCTCAGATAAGAAGTAATTCACTGACAATGGGCATTTTGCACTACTTCATTTCAGAAACAGAACTGTGCTCACACATTTCTAGGCATACGGTTACACTTCGCTATGCTGACTTGTTACCGAAATATATCAGTAATGAAGTACAGACTTCCCCGAACCTCACCTGCATATCCGGGCATTTCCAAACTGCTCATATTACTTTGCATACTTTGAGATTATTTATGAATTCTGCAGGCTTTCTTCTGGGAAAAAAAGACTGTTTTTATTTTCATCTCATCAAAACTGCTGAAGCCTTTTCATGAATTGCCCCCTCATACAAAGTTTAATACTACATTCCCCAAATCTCTATTCACAGCTGTTCTCCTCTGCTTTAATTGCAGTTTTCACTAATTATATTATTTTATTTTATTTTAATTGCAAACCTACAGATGTTTTATCCTAGCTATTAGTCCACAGAGTTGTTTTTCATTCAGTTCTCTGACCTTAGGGTTGACAGTGTTTCAGATGGCCAAATCAGAACATTTTTTATGGAAATATAGCGTTTTGCATGACAAGCCATATCCTCAATCACTGCAAAGGACTGGACCTGTTCTGTTGTTTCATAAGGTTTATTGTTTTTTATGGTTTGATATATTTAAGGTGCTTCAGATATAAAATTATTAATGAATGCAAATATATTATTAATTTAAAAACATAATAAATGATTGTTGTGTAAAATGTAAGGACATTCACAATGTTTTCATGTTTTTGCAGAACTTGCCAAAAATGGGACTGTTCAGCAGAAAAAGGGACAGGTGGCAAACTTAATTGACCTGCTTCCCTATAGACTTGGACTACCTCTTTCAGTAAAAGCAATAATGTCTGTGCTTTATTCTTGTAACTAACAAGCTTACATTTTTCTTTTCTTTTACTATTTGACATCGTAATTTCTTTTCACCTTGTCACTTTGCTGTTTTTAAGGACTTCATTGCCTTCCTATTTCCAGCTCATATTCACCTCTTAGTCTCTCTCACTTGATATTAGTATTTGCATTTCAGATCCAGACTTCATTACCTTTACCTTTTCTGTTATTTAAAATCCACAGTAATTGGTTTATTATATAGCTGTCCTCATATTTCATGAATAAAGTTACTCCACTGCACTTTTACCTTGGCCTAGTGCTTCTAGTCCTCTCACCTATATCATGGTTTCCTGCTGGTTTCATTCCAGGAGTGTTATATTATTTTATTTACTAAAGGACCACTCATCAACCTCTCACAGCCAGTGATTTTTCACCGTGGAACAACTGAATTTTGTAGCTCTCCATTAACAATTGCATACTTTCTAGCAACTGGTAACTACCAGGGATTTTTCAAGCACTTTTATTAAATTATCACTTTAGTCATCATCATGCATACATTAACAAAAAAGAAAACAAACCACATTAACATTTCTCATGCAGTATATGTTACATATATGTTTCCTATCTTTATAACTGTCATTCACGCCAACATTACATAATTTACTCAATTCCTGCCTTTCCTTAAACCACTCCCTTTCTCCTGATCATTATTCAGCATGTATTGCTCCCACAAATTCCATTTATTTCTCTGCAATTTGTTCCCTCTGTGACAAAGGGAAATACTGCCAGACCAGATATCTGGAATTTTGTAAATAATTCTATGTCATTTGTGAATATTGATATGATTTATACAGAAGTGTGTGTAAAGTACTGAACTAAAAAGCAACCACAGCATGCTCTATTGGAATAGAACAGGAATGTACTTGCAGCATTGTGACTGTTTAAGATGTACATATATGTTTAATGAAAACTGGAACACAGGAGATTAACTTGAAAAACTTCAGAGAAAATAGTTGAAATTAAATTGTTTCATAACCACGTAATAAAAGAGATGTTATCTCTCAGTTTCAGTACAGTAGCAGACACAATGTCTAGAGCTAGAAGTTTTATGTATTGTCTTGAAAGAGAAGTAATTACTAAGTTTAAGGTCTAGAAGTGTTTTATTGTTTTATGACTTCCATGAT
Source organism: Protopterus annectens (assembly GCF_019279795.1). Lineage (NCBI taxonomy): Eukaryota > Metazoa > Chordata > Ceratodontiformes > Protopteridae > Protopterus > Protopterus annectens. The sequence continues at coordinate 183,040,177 of NC_056731.1, read as the reverse complement.
CTGCAAACATCTGACAGATACAATATGCATTTTTCACAGGGAGATACTAAAATTGTGTTAGTTTCTGACAAAGGGGGTTTAGCTTGGGAACTGAAGTCAGGTGATAAAACCTGATGTCATCCAAGCTAACCCAGCAGTAATATTTGATATTAATTTAAGAAGTCTCTCAAAGAGAGACTGTGCATTTTGCATTTTGTCTTTGACCTAACAACATCAGCTGGAAAGATCCACTCACCTCTGCACTTGCCTTGCTGTAAGTAAGTTTTTAGGGCATAGTAACTCTTTTAGATTCAGATAGGAATATAGTAAAGTATAGCTTACCTGTTTTCTTTATTTATTTGAGACTGTCCTGCAATGTTGTTTTAAATATTTATTTGTGTTTTTGAATTTTGATGTGACTGATTGCTTACTGATGATGTAACTGATTACTTACTAAGTATTGTCTTGTTCTTTCATTATTTATTATTAAATATATTTAAATCTTTTAATTGTGGCTGGTCTGTTTAGAGATATTTAAGCTCTTAGAGTACTTGCATATCTGTTTGGTGACATTGGACAGGCCACTCCTAAATAGCCTTGCTCGTGGTCAGACTACCATTTGGATTAATAGTAACATTACACAGTAGGATTGGACACCATTTGCTCAGGGCCTTAAAGTAGCTGATAAGAGTTGGCTGATGGCAGTCAGAACTACCTTATAGTTTAGGCAGATGGAGACATAGCTAATAAATCTGTGCCAGTCTTCCGTAGGTGTGTGTGTGTGTGTGTGTGTGTGTGTGTGTGTGTGTGTGTGTGTGTGTGTGTGTGTGTGTGTGTGTGTGTGTGAGCTACTTAGGCATGGACAAGAAAGACTGGATGGACAGAGAGGATAATGGAGATCTTGGTTTGGCCACTCAGCTGAGATCTCAACCCTACAGCTGTGCCAGTGGCTAGTGGGAAGTCTTTTTGGGGATCTGAGAAAGAGGGAGAAACCAGCCCTAGACTGACTGTGATCTCGGTGTGCTCTTAAGGGAAATTGCACTTTAGTGTGTCTGTACTTGTCATCCTCCTAGTGTGTACGTTCCCCACTATTGCCAGTGGTGAGGATTAAGGCTCCTTGATTATTGTGCCAGTGCAGGGGTGTCACATATTAATTGGTGACAGTGGGGGATATTATCACATATTGTCTTGTGGTGATCCACATATTAGGATTCAGTGGTGTGGAGTTTGAATTCCTGTAGCCTGTAAACAGTGGTCACTAAGGAAGGCATTTGTTCTCTCAGTCAGCCACACAGTGAACATCAGAGTTTCATATTACAATTGTTTTATATTTTTTGTTAGCTTAGTTTGTCAGGGAGAGCAGGCAATCCTGTCAGCAAAGGAGTATGGCAAGCTGACTAGGAGCCAGTTGGCTGAGATGTGCCAGGCTAAAGGACTGGTGCATGCCAACCTGACTAAGATAGAAATGACTGTAACTCTGGGTAGAGCTGCATCACAGACCAGCAATCAGGAGAATAACCAGGCTGGCCTTGGAGATGTAAAACTCTCAGAAAACAGACAGTTCAACTTAAAATCCATCTGGAGTTAAAGAGACTTGAACTGGAGGTCAAACATTTAGAAACAGAAGCAGCAGAGAAAATGAGACATCTGGAAGCTGAGAACAATGAGAGGCAGAGGTGACATGAAACGGAGATGCTGACTCTTTACCATGAAGGTAATGGGGAAGGGAATAACCAAACCCTAGAAGCAACAAAGTTCAGTAAATTTTTTCCACAATTTACAGAGGGGGATGGTTTTGATAGCTTCCTTCATATGTTTGAAAGGGTATGTAAACAGTATAATGTTGACCAAGGGCTCTGGGTATGGTTCCTGATCCCCTTACTCCATGGTAAAGCTGCAACTGCTATTTCTTAATTGTCTGATACTGATTGCTTAAATTATAATACTGTAAAAAACTGTTTTTAGATGGCTTTAAGTTACCACCTGAAGTTTATAGGAAAAAGTTTTGTTTGTGAGCATAGACGCAAGGCAGATGAAAGTATGTGTGAATATATTGCTGAACTAAGCACCTATTTTCATAGGTGGGTGAGTGGATGTCAGGTCTCCACATGTGAAGGGCTGGCAGACCTTTTGGTGAGGGAATGAGCCCTTAGAACTTTGCCTGAGGACATGAAAATCTGGTTAGCAGATAGACAATGCAATACTCCAGATGAGTTGGGGAAGAAGGGAGACATATACCTAGCAAACAGGGCATCACTGCACAGTAAAGGGATACCTAGTGCTGTTCATGCATGTAAGGGAACCCATGGTGTGCAGCCCAGACTGCCCCAAAAGAGTCCTCCAGTAGCAGTGGAAGCCACTAGTCCAGGTACACATCCAGGGCCAAGGGTTAAATGTTTTAAATGCTACCAGTGGGGCTTTGCAACATATAGAGTTCCACAGAGGCAAGATGGGGAACAAAAGGTGGGAGAGTCAGTAAGTGGGAATGACAAAATGCCAGCAGTAAGTTGTCTCGAGACAACAAGAGTACCAAACTACCACAAGAGGTTATATCCTATCTTAGTGGATGGGAAAGAGGCCACTGCTAAGAGACACACAGCCTTTGACCTAACAATTGTGAAGCCTGCAATGGTTAAAGAGGAGCATTACTTGCTTTGGCAGTCTACTCCAGTCAGCGCTTTAGGAGGGACTCCATTCCGAATACCTTTGGCTAGGGTTCACCTTGACTGGGAGGGTGGAAAAGGAAGCAAGCAAGTAGTTGTGTTTGAGGATATCAATGCAGATGTCCTGACAGGGAATGATTTTGATAATGCAGTACCTTGTGTGCATGCAGTTACACGCAGCCAAACTTGGAGACAAGCATGCGAGTCTGATAGCCTGGGGGAGACCCAGACAGATCACACACTTGTAGCCAGGACTGGCGAGGTGGTTACTTCAGGGAGGGAGCTACCCAGAAGCAGTGAGACTGAAGGTGAGCCACAGCTGCTTGTGGGTACTGATGTTTCCTTGGACAGAGTGATTGCAAGGGCAGAGGTGAGTAGTAGTACCCAGGGTGACAGTGAGGCACCACTGTCAGAGGATGCCAGACTTTCAATGGAAGGGGAGCTGGAAAGGGTTACAAAGAGAGAGCTGAGACAGGCTTAGCTTTCAGACCCTACATTAAAAGACCTGAGGGAGATAGCCAGTGAGGAACCTGATTATCAAGGGAAAGGAGAATCTGTATACTGGTACAAAGGGTTACTGTATAGACAGTGGGCCCCTGAGAGAGGGCTAGAGGGTGAGACAATACAGCAGTTGGTAGTGCCCAGAGTAACATCAGAATTATGGATGATCCATGGAGATAAAAGGTCAAGAGCTATCATTCAGAAATGATGAGGACAGGTACTCAGTTGTTAAGATAAAGAGTTTCAGAATGAAAGATGACTCAAGCCTCCAGATCTAAGAAAGATGCGCCCAGAGCCTACCAACTGGAACTCTTAGTCATAGGCCATGATATTCTTTTTACAGGTCATATGGGCATAAAACATGCCAAGAGACATATTATGCAGAATTTTTATTGGCCTGGGATTTCCAGGGATATAACAGGGTACTGCAGGACCTGTGAGCAGTACCAAAAGGTAGGCAAGCAGGAGACAAGGTGAAAGTGCCTTTGATGCCTTTGCTGTTTCTGAAGGTACCTATGGATATTGTGGGGCATCTGAGTACCCCAAGTTTCACAAGGATGATGTATATCCTAGCTGTAGTAGATTATGCTACCAGAAACCCTGAGACAGTGGCATTGTCCTCCACTGAGTCAGAAAAGGTGGCAAATGCTTTGTTAGAGATTTTCAGCAGGGTAGATTTTCCAAAAGAATTACTGACTGACAGAGGTGCCAGTTTCACATTAGACCTGCTGGCTTGTCTGCGGAAGCACTGTGGGATGAAGCACCGAAAGGCCACCTGCTACCATCCCCAGACTAATGGTCTTGTGGAGAGGTCAAGCTCTAAACTCAAAATGATGCTACAGGCATTTCCAGACCAGTTTAAGAGGGAGTGGGACAAATATTTGCCCCATCTAGTGTTTGCTTACAGAGAGGTGCCCCCAGGAATCCACAGGTTTTTCACCCTTTGAGTTGCTGTATGGGCACAGGGTGAGGGGACCACTAGATTTGATTCGAGATGAGTGCTAGGGTGAGTGTGAATCATACAAGGAGTCTGTTGTGGCATATGTTCTAAACCTTAGGACACGGCTCAGGGAATTCATGGGCTTGGCCCAGGAGAACCTGGCAGAAGACCAACAGCAGAAAAAGGTCTGGTAAGACAGGAATGCTTGAGGCAGAGAGTATGCTGTAGGGCAGCAGGTAACAGTTCTCATTCCTGTCAGACACAACAAGCTGCAGGCAGCTTGGAAGGGATCCTACAAAGTGGTAAAGAAGGTCAGTGGTATTAACTACAAAGTAGAAGGCAGGGGCATAAATTGTACCATATTAACATGATGAAACCTTGCCATGATAGGGAGGCCCTTGTGATGAGTATTTGCAGTGGATGGCAGAAGGAGGCTGAGAGGGATCTGGTGGCTGATCTTTTCAGTGATGATCGGACTGACACCTCAGTGAGAAGAGGTAGCAATGTCCCAGCAGCTATCCCCTACCCAGGTTTGAGAAATATGAGCAGTGTTACAGGAGTTTGGGGACATGTTCACTGGGTAACCAGGGTGCACATACCTGGTGCAACACCATGTGGATACAGGACCCCAAAGGCCTATTAAGCAGACCCCTCATAGGATGCCTGAGAAGGTCAAACAGACTGTGAGGGAGGAGATACAGGAAATGATAGAACTAGGGGTAAGCCAGGATTTCAGCAGTCCCTGGGCCTCCCCAGTGGTGCTGGTACCAAAGAATGATGGCAGCATCAGGTTCTGTGTGGACTACAGGAAATTAAATAGTCACACAGAGTCAGAGGCTCCTTGATTACTGGGCCATTGCAGGGGCATCATACCCTCTCTTTTCTAAATATCCCACTGACAGTTCTTTTATCTCTTTAGCAATATTCAGTTATTTGATTACAGTGGTTTTAGATTTTTTAGTCCTATGTGCTGGTAATTTTTTTTGTTGTTGTTGTTTTTAGTAGTCTATAGCATTAAACATAATAAGGGTTTGTGATTTCCATTTTCTTGTATTTGCTTTTATGGCAGCTGATAGCATTCAACCTAACAAGGCCTTTTGATTTCCATTTTCTAGTAATAACTTTTTGGCAACCAATAGCATTAAACTTAATAAGGCCTTACTATGTCTAGATAATTCAAATATTGTGTGCCAGCTTAAAAGAATAATTTCTTAAGGTACAGCCATTTGCTTCCCCAATATTTTTACAGAGTACTCTGTAGGGAAGTTTAATCTGTCAGCTAATTACATTCCAAAAAAAAAAAACATGTTCCCAGTTACCTCTCTCCTTCCCAATACATCTTCATCATTTGCTATCTACTTGAGTACTGTGTACATAACTATAAGATATTATGTCTGCATGCTGGATACTTCAAATAAAAGTATTTGCATTGCTCTTAATTCTTTGCAAGGTTTAGTTATTCCAGGAACAGTGAAATCCAGTATAACTTGTAACAGGATTCTAAGGAAGAATATAAGTCCAAGGATATTGTATTGGTGCACACCATTTCTGAAATAAGTAACAGGCATTAGAGGATATGAAAGTCAAGTATATAGTAACATATTTTTTTCCGAGTATGCTTGGTAAGGTTGTAGCAACTTGTTAAGTATTTGCATTTGTTTACCATTATCTTTGCCTATGCTCAGAGTTGGTTGAATAAACACCATGGCAACAAAACATTCTACGTGCAAATGTATACTGTGATTTTCTTAGTTATACCTCAGTTCACTGTGTTTGTGGTTAATATATTCAGTTTTTATAAGGTATTTTGATGAATGAAAGAAATAGTGGATGAATGAATTATTGCTAAAGTTGTTTATTCCTGACGTGACATGTATGGTCTATTCCACATAAACTAATGTGGAGAACTTTATAAGGAGTCCAAACAGCACTGCACCGAGAATTCTACAACTGGTTCAACACATTCTATTTTTTAATAAAACAGCTTTTACTATCAACAATCAGACAACATAGTCTGTTTAATGCTGAAGTTAATCATCACTTAACAGCATGTTGTACACGACTACCCTTGCTATCACTTCTCACTCTCAGGATATTTTAAATAAAGTATTGTTATACATGTGTTGTGCCATTTGTCTAATTTAAGCTAGCTGATTTTAAGATCACATTAAATTAGCAAGATTCCCATGGATGGATAACATTTCTGAAGCTATCCCAATTAAAGCGTACAGCATTCTACTTCAGAGCATACCCTGTAAATTCTCCAGAGTCATATTAGTAGACAGTAATTCAAGATTTGTGAGTTAGAGAACAGTATACAGCCAGTACCCACCATTATGAAATCAGAAAATTAATAGCCTGAAGTATCAGACATGGCAGAAATGAATAGGAATCTATGATAGCTGACAGATGGAATGAATATAAGCTGTAAAATTGCACTTAATGAGACAATTATTTCATATTCTGCGAGGACTGCAGCACTAACAAGCAGTTCTGCCTTGAAAGACGGCCGTAACTACTCTTCCTCTAATGCCGATTACTCATTTTGCTTGTCATTAGATTATGCAAAACACAATTCAGGGTATGACTGTGCTAATTATTTGGCACAATGACCAGAAAAGGAATCCAAGCCAATAAAACAATTATGGTGTCATAAGTAATTTGTCATCAATGTTGGTGGTCTTATTATTGAAGAAAAAAACAAGATAAGCTTCTATTCAAGCAGCTTCCTTAGTGGTTTTGTCATTTTCGGGAAGGCTTTAATGACCTTTAGATTCAGTCAACTTTGCTCTAGATAAAATCCAGTGATCTGAGCTCTTTTACAGTTGTGGTCTTTTAACCTTTAATGGTGCATGAACCTAGTAACAAAGCTTTATCCATGCATCTTACACAGACCCCTCCCCACACCTACATTCAAACACTAACTAAGCACTTTCCCAAAGCTGTAACAGATATACTGATACCAAAACTTATACTGCACCATCAAAAAGTACAGTAGCATGAATTATTCACAGTGGAAAATGAAATAAAAATGAGAAAAGCATTCTATTTTGCAACGGAAATCCACACTGTCAGTCACTTCCATTATAACAAAAGTTCTTTTTTTTGCATGTGAATAATTGTGAAAGACATTTATGCAGAAATAATATATTTTGTGCTATCACTACCACATTATAAATTGTGCCTATTTTTATAAGAATGGCATAAAAGACTAGTTATATAAGTGAAGTGCTGAGGAGAAAGTACCTGCAGAGGGACAGGGTTGTAACAGCTATGAAATTCTTAGTTGCACGCCTGTTTTTTTATTTTTTTTTCCAAGGGTTGAATATGGCTTGTAAGGGCATTCATGTCCAACTGCAGGGATTCCTAGGCAGAATGCATTTGTATGGTAAACATTGCACTGCTTTCTAGGGCAAATGTAACAGAATAATTAATGGATTTCTGCTTACTGGTTGTCTGAAGTACATTGTCCAAAGTACATTCTATTCTCTTTGGTCACTTTTCTCAGCCCTGTATCCATACCCAGGCTATCAAGACCCTCTTCAACCATAAATCCATTTGTTCCTCTAAAGTAAACAATATAAATAAAACAATTATATTTCATTTAATTTGCTTTGGATATGCATTGTTACCTTAGCCATGTAGATGTGTTTTTGAGATCCTCTCTCTCTCCCTGTCTGTCTTTGAGATGGAATAAAGTAAGGAATTCAGTGTGTCTGTGTTCAAATCCACATTGCCAGTTGGGGTAAGAGTAGCAACAAGGTATATTTTGTTTTTATGACCAACCCTTTAGGTAATCTCGGCTACTAGTATGCATTAATGTCAGTGTAACCAAACCACTGACGTGCATGCCTGTGCCTGTCTTTAATTATGTTTGTGTCACAACTGGAATTCCTGGTTTCCACTGGGGAATCGATCCTCCAGACTGAAATCCCATCTCTCCTTCACTTTAGGATAGGTCAGCCAGCAAAATTGCTGCTCTTTTCCTAGCCCCCAAGCCAACTTCTCAGGGTCCAGGACTAACAGAAGAACCCAGGACTTCTAGATTGCAGTCAGAGACTTGTTCAATTACTTTTATGCAATAAATGCCCAACAAATAAAAAGTTCCAACAAGTTTTACCTCATCATCTAGTTTATGTTACCTTAATGAGCATAAACAATCTGAGTAGATTATTCAGCATGGTTACAGCTCACTCTCCCTTTACACAGTACATAAAACATTCATCTAGAGCAGAAATATTTTATATAATAAAATACAACAAGCAGATTAAACTACATTATCTGGCTAATGCATTGCTCCTACACACACAACTCATAACTCCCAACAGACTGGGGGGGATATTAGAACACATTGGGAAGAGGAGACCTGATACTGTAGGTTGACAGTCTATTAGCCTGCGGATGGTCTAGCATCCCCAATTAACTCACTGACTCACTGGAGGATATCATTGCACTTGAAAAAGGGAACTATTAGAGAATATATTTTGATATCAAAACTGTTATAAGACATTTTTCAACATATTTTGACCTTCAGTAATCCACATACACCAGGAACAGTCAACAGAAAGAAGTCAACTATGTATACAGTTTATGATATGCAGGAGTTCACGGCTAGTGTGGAACAAAAGCATTACTAACCTATGCATATGTGTGTGTGTGTGTGTGTGTGTGTGTGTGTGTGTGTGTGTGTGTGTGTGTGTGTGTGTGTGTGTGTGTGTGTGAAGTGAAGAGGTGAGGATAATGTAAAAGATTGCACCTAAAAATAAAAGATCAGCAGTGAAGCAGTTGTAGAATTACTTAAACAGGTAAACATAACCAATTAATTAAGCTAGTTGGCTCAGTGATACGCTATCCTGCATTCTTTTATATGAGTGCTGTTGCTACAGGAGTTGGATGTAGTGCAAGGGTATTGGATGTTTGAGTCTGTGACTGTGTTTGTGTGCACACGCACGTGTGTGTGTGTGTGTGTGTGTGTGTGTGTGTGTGTGTGTGTGTGTGTGTGTGTGTGTGTGTGTGTGTGTGTGTGTGTGTGTGTGTGTGTGTGTGTGTGTGTGTGTGTGTGTGTACAGTGGATATAAAAAGTGTACACGGCACTGTTAAAATGCCAGGTTTTTGTGATATAAAAAAATGAGACCACAATAAATCATTTCAAAACTTTTCCCACCTTTAATGTGACTTACAACCTGTACAATTCAATTGAAAAACAAATAAATCTGTTAGGGGAAAATATAAAAAATAAAAAAAACTTATAATTCGCTGGTTGCATAACTGTGCACACCCTTAAACTAATACTTTATTGTGTGTGCACACCCTTAAACTAATACATTTTTGAAGCACCTTTTGACTTAATTACAGCATTCAGTCTTCTTGGGTACACCCCTGCCATCAATTAGAGAGACTGATTAACCCCAAATAAAGTTCAGCTGTCCTAGTAGGATTTTTCTGACATTTACTCAGTTGCCTGCTACAGCAAAAGCTATGGTTCGCAGAGAGCTTATAAAGCATCAAAGGGATATCATTGTTGAAAGGTACCAGACAGGAGAAAGGTACAAAAAATTTCCACAGCATTGGATATACCATGGAACATAGTGAAGACAGTCATAAAAAAGTGGAGAAAATATGGGACAACAGAGACGTTACAAACACCTGGACATCCCTCCAAAATTTATGAAAGGACAAGATAAAAACTGGTCAGGGATGCTGCCAAGAGATCTACAGCAACAACGAAGGAGCTACAGGAATTTCTGGTGGCAATTTCTGTTTGTGTACTACATGTGACAACAATCTCCCATATTCTCCATATGTCTGGACTATGGGGTAGGGATGCAAGATGGAAGCCTTTTCTTACACAGAAAAACATCCAGGCCCACCTAAAATTTGCAAAACAATACATCAAGTCTTCTAAAAGCATATGGGGAAATGTGTTATGGTCTGATGAGACCAAAGTTGAACTTTTTGGCCACACTTCCAAGAGGTACATTTGGCGCAAAAACAACACTTTGCATCACCAAAAGACCACCATCCCCATGGTGAAGCATGGTGGTGGCAGTATCATGTTTTGGGGTTGCTTTTCTTCAGCTGGAACTTGGGCTTTAGTCAAGGTGGAATGAATTATGATCAGTCACTTTTGGCCCAAAACCTTCAGGCATCTGCTAGAAAGCTGAAGATGAAGAGGAATTTCACCTTTCAGCATGACAGTGACCCCAAGCATACATCCAAATCAACAAAAGAATGGCTTCACCAGAAGAAAATTAAAGTTTAGGAATGGCCCAGCCAGAGCCCAGACCTTAATCCAATAGAAAATCTGTGGGGTGACCCTAAGAGGACTGTGCACAAGAGATGCCCTCGCAATCTGACAGATTTGGAGTGCTTTTGCAAGGAAGAGTGGGCAAATATTGCCAAGTCAAGATGTGCCATGCTGATAGACTCCTACCCAAGAAGACTGAATGATGTAATTAAATCAAAAGGTGCTTCAACAAAGTATTAGTTGAAGAGTGTGCACACACAACAAAGTATTAGTTTAAGGGTGTACACACTTTGCAACCAGCGTATTGTACTTTTTAAATTTTTTATATTTTTTCCCCTAACAAATTTATTTGTTTTTCAACTGAACTGTACAGGCTAATGGTCACATTAAAGGTGAGAAAGGTTTTGAAATTATTTATTGTGGTCTCATTTTTTATATCACAAAAACCTGTCATTTTAACAGGGGTGTATAAACTTTTTATATCCACTGTATGTTTGTGGTTCCTCACAGTGCATTTTTTTTTGTTCTTGGCTAGAGTCACTTCTTTGTTGAATCTGATAACCTCCTGGAGTTTACATGGGTTTTCACCACATACTTGGTACATTCCAAAGAATGTCATTGTGAAGAATTATCTTCACTGTTTGAGAAGTCATCCTGAGTGGCAATATTATTAAAGGATAATTTGTTATATTTCACAGGTTATTTTGTTAGGATGAAGTATTTGAACAGATGCTTGACTCTTTAGTAAACATGTTTGTGGAAAGAGGGTCTAAGAAACAACGAGGAAAAGTTATACAAAAGGAAATGAAAAAAGGAAGGCAACCTTTCCCTTTGTTTTGGGGAAGTTTTGTCAGGTTTTCAAACTGGCTGAGAACAAATAGCATAGAATTTAAAAAATGCATTTATTATTACACATTGAATGGACTCACATAATCATTAGGAATATCGTAATAAACAACCAGACAATTATTACTGGAAACAAAATTTAACTAAGTAATTCAGAGGTTTGTTAATAAGATAGGAAATAAACTTAAGCAGATTTGTGATGACTTCCAACATAATGCTCCTACTTCTATTTAAACTAATAAATCCTATGGAACTTTTCCAAGTGTGATGTGCTTATATTGTAGATTTATTAATGCAAGACCCAACTTGCAGTCACAACACCTGAACTTGACATTTGAAGTGCAAGGTCAATATACATGTAATTCAGTTGGCATTTTATACATAGTTACCTGCTTCAACTATGGTAGTTTTAATGTCAGAAAGACCTTGTGTAAGTTAGTGCGCAAAAGCAATGCATATATGCCAGTAGGACAAAATTATAATAATGCCCTTTATAAGAACAGTATAATGTGTGTTGTCTTTTTTAAATCATGTACTTTGGGGAAAAACAGCTTAGGTTTAATAAAATAAGCAGTGATTTTGACAGTAGGCTTGAGATTAGAGAATTGCTTTGGTAGCTTAAATTGGCAGCCAGTCATTTTCATGGGTTAAATGATTCACAGTGCAGCTAGCCACCGCAGTTGGGGAGGATGGGAATGTCTATCTATGCTGCACTAAGATAGTGCCTCACTTGACCCATCCTGATCTACGTTGCTGATACTAACTACCCTATAGACTGGCTTGGAGTGAGGGAGTGAGCTGTGTGCATAAAGTGCTCCTTTGGCATGGAGACCCAGCTGATATAGGTGACACTCAGGAGCATGACATAGCATGGGAGATGTAGAACAGGGGCTATAGGGTGCAAACACAGTGGTGCCTGAATTCAGCAGCAGTGGGAAGAAAAAGAATGCAAAAACAGTGTGCGCTGAGACTCAACCCTGATTTATACTTGAATTGCATTATTTTTAATAAAAGAAATTACACTGGTGGCTTAATGAAGCCATTGTTCCTCAACTGTTTCAGATAACATACATGTTTTTCTGTGTTTTATGAAATGTAGTTTTATTGGTCTACAGTGTATAAGCACTATTTTTAGAAAAATGCTTGGTTCATTTGCTAAGCATGATACATTCATTTTAGCAGTTTTTGAATCTGTAAAAATTTACATTTTCATGTGCATTCAGTAACATGAGAAGTTTTTATTGCAAAAATTCTGGTTTGTGTTTTTAATTACTTGTTAATTCATGCAACTTATTTAATCACTTGATGATGTATCATATTTTTTCCTGAGGTTATCTTACATGCTATGAGACAAAAGTGCTCAAGTGTTCACTAAAGTTAATTTTCAACATTCTATTTACAGGGCGTTTGTTTATATTACTTGGAGGTTTACTTTCTGTCTGTTGTACATTTTGTCTTTATGCATTATTGGAACAAAATATTGTAGTCAGCTGTATAGCTGAATCTATAACTTTAACCCACATTATGCCTGCAGAATAAATATGAGAATAAAACAGTGATAATATGGTAAAGGAAACTTAACTAAAGACAAATTGTGGACTGTAATGTGACTTAAAAAGTGATTCATACCTATGACAAAAATTGTTTATAAAAGCAGACTTTAAACATGTCCTGATATGTTGACAGAAAAATATTAAAAGCTGCTACCTTATACAATGTGGGTTAAAGTTATAGATTCAGCTATACAGCTAACTACAATATTTTGGTTCCAATAATGCATAAAGACGAAATGTACAACAAACAGAAAGTAAACCTCCATACCTCCAAACCTCCATGACCCTACCTAGTCTTCCTTCCCTTTATGTACCCTCAAAAGGACCATACTTAGTACCTCATTACACCTCTCTCTCCAATGTGTCTACTATGCATTTTGCACAATTTTATACAAACAAAAAATGTTTTTTGTTGACCTATTGAACTATATCAATGTAAAATTGTTACTTAGCTACTTTTTAATGCAACTTTAACTTTATGCATGTAACGCAACATATATGTGAATCGTTTTGCTGTAACTGCTATTATATCAATATTGTTTAAAATTGTACTTGTTTTAAAATGTATTACTGGAGCTTTTCTCCTCGGGTCTCCACTGAAAATGGGCCACAAGCCCAGTTGGACAAACCCAGTTAACAAATGTCAATAAATAAATAAACAAATGAGTGTGTAACCTCTGGAGTACAGACCTACAAAATGAGTTGACATCAAAATATACAGACAACAGTCTGAGTGACTTGAAGCAAAGCTATATGAACAAGTAGGTTCATGCAGTAGGGGATAAGAAAAAACAGAGAAAATGGCCGTGCTCTGATTTGAAATTTATCAGTACTCCAAGCAGATGTATTGTATAAATGTATACTTTCAGCACTGAAGGCAGTGAAAATCTGTAATTTTATACCAAAATGTACAATATTCATTGTCCAGATGAATGAAAAAGGTGACCTGAGGCTAAAATATATTAATACCAGAAAGAAGGACCTGAAGCAAAACTGATGAAACAGCAGATGCATAGGAGAGGGGATGACAAAGATCTCACAGTAAATAAGGCAGATGTCTAGTTGAGGTTGTGATTTTAGCACAAAGTATGCCAATAAAACAGGCACTGAAACATAATGGTAATAAAAACTTTAGTAAGGCTCAACATGTAGGCAAATGGTTTAACATTTATCATTACTACAATGACAGAATGTATGTATAAGTACATACTTTCAGCATCATTCTGAAGAGTTGGAGATAAGCAATAAGCGTTCATAATTTTATACCAGAAATTATAATATACAGTGTTGAATTAGTAAAAGCAGCTTGGATGAAATAAACTAACAGCAAATAGGAAGACCCAAAATAAACTTGCATGGACCAACAGGTGCATGGGTGAGGGGATTGAAAAATAAAATATCACTTTGAAAGAGTAACCAAAACATTAGTAATAGTGTCATAAAAAAAGCAAAATATTTTCAGGTAAATAAAGAAGAGTAACTTGTGTAAAACGCATGAGTAGTAATTTCAGCTTACTTTAAAAAGATGTTCTGAAAAATGGATACATAAGCATGCTGTGCAGACTCAGAGATTAAAATGATGCATTTGATTTATTCTGAATTATGCACATATCAAAAGTAAAACTAAAAAGGAACGTACAGATCACTTAGTGCAACAGTCCCATAAAAGTATATCAGACCCCAGTTCATCCTGCAGTAAAAGATAATTCCTGGGATTCATTAAACTCCATGTCAGCTTCATATGAAGCCTACACGGAGTTTACATGTGTGTGCAGTGATGTGGAGTGAGCAGCAGCGCACATTACATATTCACGCCACTCACTACTTTTAAATGTAAATAAGCATGGGTTCATTGCTGGAAACAGTGTTGCCAGTCAGGAGACTGTGTAAATCAACACAAATAGCAATCCTGATTACATTAGAGCACAGTCGGTTAGCATGTTTGTGTGGAATGCCACAATTATCACCAGGGCTTAACATACATAGATGTTATAGCTCTCCATCTCTTAGTGCAAGAAATCTGGACAAAGCCCAACATAATGGGGGGACAATGAGCCAGAGATAGACACAGATGTGATATATTGCCTCTTTAGAACTGTGCTAGAATAACAAGGTTTCTGTTAAGATACATTTTCTGAAGGATTTGAAGTCTGAAACTGAAATATGTGTAATTATTTAGTGACATCAGTCCTAAGATCATTCCAGTGATCTGGCACAAAACCACAAATTTTATAAGGAGCAGACCAAAGCATATAACTCAATATTCTGAACATACTACAAAAAATCTGGACAGTTGTGAGGTATATTATTAGTGTATTTGGTCCAAACACAGTACAGGACAGTGTATACAGTGCAGAGTATTGTGAAATCCCATTCCAGGCATTCTGTACTGATGTTGTGTAAATAATCTGTAAGGGCATATAGGTTCATAGCTATTTACTAGGCTAATGACCACAAGAGCCTTTTTAAGCTTAACCATGCATCCCAAATCTCAGACAAATTCTGATACCCTTGTTAAGTGTAAGCAGGGTCTTGGGAGATGACACATTTACAAACCAGGGCCTGGGAGATGAAAATGTTTCATCAAATGGAAAGGAGCAAATCAGGTGAACAATACAGCTCAGTGGGACTGCAATTTTCAGGTATGAATCAACTAGGCAAGTATGGCACGAGACCCAATGTCAGACCACAATTCATTGTGCTAAAGACTACCCAAACTGAGTGAAAGTCAACAAGTTAAAATAAAACAAGTAAGCAAAATATATACAAATGTAGAGGAACGCAACTTAACGTTATTTACCATATGAATGTTTTAGATGCAGGGACTTCTGTGCTAGAATTTTTTGGGTCAGCTCTATGAGACAGCATGAAGACTCACCATTTGTGAATAGAAGAAAGCTACAACAGTAAACTGAGTCAGGGTAAGGTGGAAAAGATGCTGAAAATGTGTAAAATATCCTTAAAAGATGTAAGAACACCCCACCGTAAAGAAAATGGCAAAACAGTGATGTTTAAATAACCAGTGTCACTTGAATCCACTATCCATGGCCCCTATATGTCAACATTCTAGATAAAGACCTCAGGGAGGGTCATTATGAGAATGATGGACTGCCATGTAAAATAAACACCCAGGGTGAGTGTGTGGGTATTGAATATGGACACACAGATGAATTGTAGGAAAATGAACGCAGGTAAAGAGGACAGGTGAAAAAGTCTAATGTACAGCATATGAGGGCATGTCAATGGGAGACAGTTGTTGGAGCAACACCAATCACATATCTGTATGGTACAGTCAGGACAGCACAATGAAAATGTGTATTATGTCACTGTCACACAACTTGACATATCAATGGGGAAGGTGTCTGTGTGAGATAAGTATCCTTACATGAACAATGCAGAGGACATCTATCAGGAATGTTATATGCAATTGGTGTAAAGTACATATTCTGAAGCTGTGCAAACTGATTTGCCTGAATATGAGTGTAATCTTAGCAGTGGTCTCCAGCAAGTGGGACACAGTTAAAGGCTCATGGACAACATTAAAAGAAGCATGCACAATCATGGACAATATCAGAATAATACCACCAGTAATCCCATGTCTCTGACATAACATATGTTATTTAGAGTGATCACAGATGTTTCTGCACAAGTACACTTGTACAACTATTATGACATGTGTGCACTCTATAAGGGTAACCGCTCACACTGTCCTGACACTGTAACATCTGCTGGAGGTGTTAGGAGGGACACTGCTATACCTGTATGTGACATTATGATTAATACAGGCTAGTTGACTGGTGTGTATGGCAATATATATATATATATATATATATATATATATATATATATATATATATATATATTTATTTATTTTATTTGCAGTTGGTTTACCAGGATAGTCCATTGGGCCAAAATGAACCCGTTTTCAATGGAGTCCTGGGGAGAAAAGCTCTAAAAACAAACAAACTAGGTACATACAGTAGATTACTAATGATAATTATACAAATGTAAAAGATACAAGCAATTAATTTCAAAAGTTTAGGAAACATTTAAAACAATACAGACTAGTGATGAAACTTGGAGGTGTTATAGGCTAAGAAAAGTAATATTGCAGAGTGATACAGAGTAGTTATTACGTAAGAAGCATAAACTTAATAGGTGCAGTCAAGTACATTCTTTGCAGATACCATGGGAATAATAATGTGAGTTATGGGAAATAATAAGGAAAAATTGCTGGAATAAACATGAGAGAGAAAGGAAGATGGAAATCGCCATTATTAGTTATGAGGGGTGGGAGCAAGAGCATTCCCACTGGGGCACTAGATGTACGTGAAGAGATTTTTTTAACATATAATGGTTAGAGGTGGTGCAAATGGATGGTGGTAGTGAGTTCCAAAGATGAGCTAGGTTATAGGATAGTAGGTTTTTGCCTGGGGGACGAGTTGGTTTGTGCACTTCTAATACATTTTGATTGTTTGACCTTAAAACTCTACCAGGTAGGTGCATCTTAAAGGCAGAAGATAGGGAGGGACAGAGAGAGGGGTTGAAAATGAGCTTGTGGGCAAGAGTTAGCTGAGTATAGGTGAGATGATTGGGTAGTTCTAGCCATTTTAGTTTTTGGAGAGAGGAACAGTGGTGGGTGGAGGACTTATGGCTGTTAGCGAACTTGGCGATTTTGTTGTAGCAAGAGGAAAGTTGTTTTTTTAGAGAGGACTGAAGATTAGTTAGGAGTGGAGCTCCATAGAGAAGGGAGGGGATAAGAAAGGAAGTAGAGAGAGTGATTTTAGAGGTGGTTGTAAGGTACTGATTTTGTCGGTAGAGCATACCTAGTTTTTGATGGGTTTTTTTGATATTTAATTGTAGTTGCGAGTTGAAATTAAGCTGGCTGTCAATTTGGACCCTAAGTAACTTGGCTTCTGACACCAGTTCCAGAAGTGAGTTATTTTGACTAGTAATCTTGAATGTGTTTATATCGAAAGGAGTAACTTTAGAGGGGGTAAATGCCATTAATTTAGTTTTAGAAGCATTGAGTGCTAGGTGGTTTATTTTCATCCATTGCTCAGTGATTGAAAAAGCGTCTTGCGTAAGCTTTAGGAGTATGGGGGTAGATGTGGCAGAGCAGATAATGGTAGAATCATCTGCATATTGGATGATGTTTGAGAATGGAATAGATTTGCGGAAATCATTAATAAATATATTGAAGAGAAGGGGACCTAGTATGGAGCCTTGGGGAACTCCAGTGGGGGTATTAAGAAATGAGGAGGTTGCCTTTTTCCATTTTACTGCTTGGTATCTATTGGATAAGTAGCCGGAGAACCAGTTCAAAGAGGAGGGAGATAGGTTAAGTTTTGAGAGTTTAGTTAAGAGCAGGCTGTGTGAGATGGTGTCAAAGGCCTTAGAGAGGTCAAGTAGTAGGGCAGAAACAATTAGGCCAGAGTCATGAGCTTTATTTACAGTTTCAAGAAAGGAGAGGAGGGCTGTCATGGTGCTATGATTTGGTCTGAATCCATGTTGTGTGGGAGTTAGAAGGTTATTATCTAAGAGATGTGGTAAGAGTTGAAGTTGGACACACTTTTCTAGGAGTTTAGAAATGGGAGACAGGCTAGCAATGGGTCGGAAGTTAGTGACATTGCTATTGTTGCCACCTTTATGCAGAGGAATGATAAAGGCTTGTTTCCAGATTTGGGGTACTGTACATTCTTGGATGGAGCGGTTGATTAAAATGCTTATGGGATAGGCAATTGCTTCAGCAGCTATGCTTAGAAAGTAAGAAGGGATGTTATCAGGTGCATTAGTGCATGGCTTCAATTTCTGAAGGGGTTTCTTTATAGTAGAAGTAGGTATAGGATTTAATGAGAATAGAGGAGAGTGGAGAGAGGGAGTATTAGAGGGTGGTGAAGATGATGTGGAAGTTAGAGTAGGAGAAGAGGTGGAGGATAGAGAGTTAGTAGATGGGAATGAGGGAGGAGTAGCAGTGCAGGGTAGATTGTTGGTAGGGGAGGGTGGGGTGTATTAGAGAATGAGGTGGTACTAGAGAATGAGGAGGTTAGTTTGACAATGGATTAAATGAAAAAGGAGTTAAATTGAGTAGCTAAGTCTAATTCAGGAGCATTTGGGTCTGGGCTGGGGGTGTGTGGTTTGCTGGGGTTAAGGAGAGTAGAGATACCTTTCCAGAATTTCTGGATTATTTATGTGTATATATATATATATATATATATATATATATATATATATATACAGCACAATCCACACTTTCACAAATGTTACCCATGCCATTACTGCATCACAGGAACAGGTATCACACATACGCATCTGGTGTAACAAGTTTATGGGGTTTAAACAACATCAGAGAGTAATGTTTATGACACAAAAAGAATACCTAGGTATGGCCAATATGATGTGTAACAGCTCACTGTGGCAAAGGTGGTACTCTTCAGTTACACATCACTGGAAGATGTGTAGGGAGGTACATGAAGAAGGGTGCATTGTACTCAGTTATTAGTGTAATAAAGGCTTGAAATGTCACAGTATTATGGCATCTGATGTGGATGTCCTTTACATACTCAGTAGTTGTGTTACATACAAGGGAGTAGTCAGCTCTGCAGCCATATGCTGGTGGATGCCCCATATACCAGCTGCCCCAGGACACAGGTCACATGCCTATTTTTCTGATTATGGGGTGTGATGTCTGCATTATACTTGGGTTGTGTGTTAATTAGCTCATTAACAAATCCCCCCATCATATTGTGCCATTGTAGGTGTTATCATGGCTGCAGCAGCAATCTTTTGTGTGTTGATACTGTCTGCACTATACTAATATCACAGCTGGAATCAATAATTGCCCACAATCTGTAGTCCTTCAGACAGTGGATGTGAATGTCATTTTGTGATGCCTGTGACTTAAATAATGGACAGGAAAGGGCCTAGAAGATAGCCCTGATGTACGGACATGAGATATAGTTCACTTACACATTTCAACCTACAACCAATGTATGTAATACAATGGTTTTTCCACTTGCTGATATAGGAGTTTATGGCCACATCTAACAGTGCTGAGTGAATACATCAGTGTGGATTTATGTCAAATGCCTTGGGCTTTTCACGTTCAAAAGGATGATAGTTTTATCATCATGCATGCCCTTAATGACCTCTTTGAGGACATCTAACAGATGTAACAGCATGATGTATCATTAACAACTCACAAAGCTCTATTACACACAGCCCAGTTATTACTAATGTCCATTTAGAAAAGGTCCATGATGACATGTTGGTCTACCTCATAGATGATGAGAGTCAGCATGTGTGTATGCAAGCATGTATTATGTGCTGACCCCCCCAACTCACATGGATGCATGTTGATGTATATCCTTATACAGGAACATAGTCTGTGTGGAGGGTGTGCTGAAGTGTGTATCCAACTGTGTCAGGAAGGCATATGTGCTGAGTCATGCAATATACAAACTGTGATGTTGTCACAGCCCATTGGTTCTGTGTGATTGGCCTGGATGAAGGTAAGAAGGTGCATACTGCCTATCCTGATAAGGCCTAGAGTTTGGACACAATCCCCCCTCCACAGACATCATTGAGAAACTCTCCCAGCTGGAGATTAACCCTTATTTCACTAGATGGGTAACCAATTTGCTCACTGACAGAACACACACTGTAAACATTGGTGAATAAACCTGTACTAGTAGAGCTGTCACCACTGGCATACCCCAGGGATCTGTGCTTGTCCCTTTACTGTTTGGAATCTATTTCTCAACAGTTCAGGCTAAAGTATATGGCCTTTGGCTTACCGTGTTTGCTGATTCTTGCATGCTGGGTGCAATCGAGTCCATCTATGATGATAACATATACAGGAGGGACTAACACAGGCAAATGATTGGTGACAAAGCCACCTGGTCTACAAATGAATGCAAAAATGTGTCTTCATTTTGTCCTTCTGAAAAGTGGAATTCCCTGCTAATTACATCATTGACAACAGCCCTGTTATGCTGAAACTCAGTGATGCAAGCACTGGGAACACACATAGATAGCAATCTGAGCTTTGACCACCAAGTGTTCAAACTGGTATTGAAAGCCTATGTTGTGCTCATCATAAGTCACGCCATCATATTCAGATCTTAGGATTATTTACAGTACTGTATTCAAACCTCATCAGAGCACTAATAGAGTATAGTGCTCTCTTTTGCATGTACCTCACCAGACACATATAGCAGCTGGACAGACTGCAGGGGTTTTCACCAAGAAAACACAGGGCCTACAAACCATGCCATGATGTCTGTAGATAGATGGAAAGCCATGTCACTGCAATCTGTATCGTATAGGATGAGGTGCCTTCTGACTAGCCTCCAGGCCAGTCTCTGACCCTGCCCTGGTGGAATCAGTGCACATCTACAAATTAGATATAGCTGATGACATCAGCAGTGTCTGATGAGAAGAATATGGTAATAACAGTGCCCCCCATGTTGGTGTAAAAGGCTTGCTGTAATGTCAAATAACAGCACAAACACACACACACACACACACACACACACACACACACACTTGACTGCAGTGAGAATATAACCCCCACGTATCTAAGTACATAGACTACAGAAATCTGTATTTAAGGCAAGTGCCACAGCTTAGCTCAAGTTTGACTTGGAGTGTCTCAGACAACACTTTATAGCTTATGATAGCAACAGTGTCTGTTGAGGTGAATATGGCATTAACAGTGTCCCACATGCTGGTGTAAAAGGCTCGCTGTAATGTCAAGCAATAGAACAAACACAAACAAACACTCACACACTTGACTGCAGTGAGGTTAGAACCCCTACATATCTAAGTACACAGACTACAGAACTCAGTACTTCATGCAAGCACCATGGCATCAGTCTGACTTTTGCAAGGCTGTGGGACAACTTATAGTGAATGGCATCAGCAGCGCATGTTGAAGAGAAGATGTTTAGAGCATACCTCTCAACTTTTTAGATTTTCACAGAATATCCAGATTATTGCCCCATATTTTTTGGCCTTTTCCTCATACAATTTGTGTTTTTCTGGCAAAAACTGAGATGACCTGAGGATTGAAGTCACTAAATAATGACATACATTGTGTTTCAGGCTTTATATCCTTCAGAACATGCATGCTAACACCATTTCTTTTTTCCTAGCAGCTTTCCAAATTTATAAGAGCAATATCTAAAATATTTTCCTATTTTTGGGTCTTTTTCCCCATTATGTCAGGCTTTGTCCGATTTCTTACACTAAGAGGTTGAGAGGTATGGAAGAGAGACCTGCATGAAATGGATGTTTAGGCATGTGCAAGTGTCAAAATACTGTGAATTCATGGAATTGGAGTGGTAACTATATGATACACACTTATGCTCTTCTGGCTAGACACATACTCACACGCACACACACACACACACACACACACACACACACACACACACACACACACACACACACACACTTGACTGTAGTGAGAACCAAACCCCTACCTAACTACACAGACTAAAGAACTCAGTACTTCACACAAATGCCACAGCACAAGTCTGACTTTTATAAGGCTACAGGACAATTTATAATGGATGACATCAACAGGGCATGTTGAAGAGAAGATGTTGGGAGGCATGCATGAAATGCATATGTAGCCATGTGCAAGTATCAACATACTGTCAATTCAGGGGATTGGAGTGGTAACTGTAGGATACACATTTATGCTCTTCTGGCTAGACACACATAGTTGACTGCAGTGAGAACAGTACCTGTACCTAAGTACACAGACTACAGAGCTCCATACTTTACTCTAGTGACACAGTACAAATCTGTCTTTTACAAGAATACAAGACAACTTATAGGGGATGACATCAGCGGGGCAAGCTCAAGAGAAGATGTTGTGAGGCCTGCATGAAATGGATGTCTAGGCATATGCAAGTGTCAAAATAGTGTCAGTTCATGGGATTGGAAGAGTAACTGTGGGATACACATTTATGCTCCTCTGGCTAGATGTACATGCGCGCACACACACACACACACACACACACACACACACACACACACACACACACGCA
Source organism: Protopterus annectens (assembly GCF_019279795.1). Classification (NCBI taxonomy): domain Eukaryota; kingdom Metazoa; phylum Chordata; order Ceratodontiformes; family Protopteridae; genus Protopterus; species Protopterus annectens. The sequence continues at coordinate 183,017,390 of NC_056731.1, read as the reverse complement.
CACACGCACACATGCACACACACACACACACACACACACACACACACACACACACACACACACACACACACACACACACACATACACACTTGACTGCAGTAAGAACAGAACCTCTACCTAAGTACACAAATCACAGAACTCAGTACTTTATGCAAGCATCACAGCACAAGTCTTACTTTTACATGGTTGCAGGACAGCTTATAGTGGATGACATGAGCAGGGCATGTTGGAGAGATGATGTTGGGAGGCCTGCATAGGTTTATAACTTCATTGGCTCATAGAAGGTTACTAGACTAATGGCCCTAGGGCATTTACAAGTCTAGCTGTGTAAAAACACAAGTACCCTTTTTGAGCATAGTTAGATTGTCATTGTTAGCTGAGTGATTTTGTGATCAGTACCAACTGCCCCCATCCATGATGGACAAAGGTGCCACCCCAGGGATGAATTTATAATCACCCATACAGTTGTCAAGGTTGCACTTGAATAGAGTCATTGAGGAATAGTGCTTCACATGTAGTAGGAGCTTATTACAGAGGAGTGGCATGCAATGGGAGATATATCTGTCTCTCCAGCACATTCGTTTTTTGTCACAGGCTAGGTTGAGATCCCTCAAACAAGTTATTCTTGTTGCATTTGATTTGCAAATGTCCAGCATTTCCAGTAGGGCAGGGTCTGAGGCTGCTCTATAGGCCAGGCATATGTCACCTCTCAGCAGCTTGTATGTTACTGATTACAGTGGCAGGTCTTTCAGTCTTTTCATGTATGTCATGTTTTGGAGGCCCAGTTGCTGCAGTGTCTGGTGAGGTACAGACAGAAGGCAGCAGTCTGCTCAATTAATCGTCTGATATGGGTTGAATAAAGTGGAGCTATGACCTCCCTGGTCTTGGATGTGATGCTGCAATTTATGAGATGCACAAGTGTGTATCTCACTATTATGGATACAAAGTGATTGAAGTTTAGATCGCTATCAATATGTGTTCCCATGTCTCACAAGACTGAGTTTGAGCTTAGAAGGGTGCCATGTATATTATAATTAGCAGGGATACTTCTTTGCCAAAGGGGACAATGAGGCATTCTGTGCTTTCAGGTTCAGTTTGTGAGTTTGGCAAAACTCATTTGTCTGTGTCAGCCCTTTCTGTAACAAGTTAATAGCACTAGGGAACTCTATATAATTGCAGCCAGTTGACAGTCATCTGCAAACCTGGTAAGCCACAGGTCATCTACCTTTGCCTGGACTTCAGAGAAATAATTTCCAAAAGGACCAGCAGAGATCCTTGTGGTATTCCACATGTACGTGGTCTAGTGGTGGAGGTGTACTACCCAACTTTGATAATGTGCATTCTGTTGGTGAGTAAGTCGGCTATACAGCTAGTAATGTATGGGTTGATCCCCAGATGGGATATTTTCTCTATGATACCTGAATGGGGGGTTCTGTCAAAGGCCTTGGATAAATCAACATAGGCAGTATGTCCTGTCATCCCTCATGTAGGTCTTTGGGGTCATTACCAAAGATGTCTACTAAGTTTAGTAAGCAATCTCTACCCTTGACAAAACCAAAATGGGTCAGGTGAAGTGTGCAAGCTCTACCCTTGACAAAACCAAAATGGGTCAGGTCAAGTGTGTTGAAGGTCACCTATGTCCCTGTGGATAAGATCCATAATGATTCCTTCCATAGCCTTGCAGATAAAGCTGGTTAGGCTTATAGGTCAATAGTTCTAGTTCTGCATGTTACTGGACTGATATGCATTACATATCACACAACATTTTATATTAATTTATATAGTGTAGTTGATATATGTGTGGAAAAAGTACTGAGGCACCAGGGTGCAGCACATGGGGAAGGCAACACATGGCTGAACTGTAAATATGTGACATATTGTTAGATAGGGCCTTCAGTTTGTTATGTTTTCACATGTAATTTCATGGCATAAACAGGAAATGGACAGTAGACAGCTCTAATACATGATAATATTTAGTTTTTCATAGTGCAGTGAGCAGCAGGTTTGCACAACAGTTGGCAAAGTATTTATGCATGCAAGATACACATTTCCATTACTTTCCCTGTTTGCATGTAGTTAAGCAGTGCTCAAATGTGACCCACATTGCTAAAAGTCTGAGAGTTATTATTGAGTCTAGGAAACACACCTCTTACTTAACTGACTCTATTGCAGCAGGTGCAAATGCATTGACACATTTGTTTTTGAGCCCAGATGATACTGGTTTTGAATCCAGGTGTATGTAATAATTTTAAATAAACAGTGATAATGCAATGACATTATTCTTTATAGTACATTCAGCATATGTTATTGTGTGTGTGTGTGTGTGTGTGTGTGTGTGTGTGTGTGTGTGTGTGTGTGTGTGTGTGTGTGTGTGTGTGTGTGTGTGTGTGTGTGTGTGTGTGTGTGCGCATATGTTGACATAGCACAGGCAGAGTTAAGCGGTATTGAGGGCAGGTAACCACTTATACTGCCTCTCACTGTCACTTGGCATTGCTGCTTGATGCCAAACTCCATGCAAACATAGAGACCAAAAAGTCAAGGGATCCATTGCTTTTTCTTGTACTTATATGTGTTGTGTGTGATTCTATTTTTTATCAGATTATGGGTGTTAAAATGGTGTAGATAGAAAAGTGGTTAAATGGGGTGAAAGCAGGGGGAGAACAAAGGGAAAGCAATACAAGAATATACAAGAGGTAGGTCAGAAAGAACCATAGCTGTCCATTTCTTTAACAATAAAAACTGATAATACACAAGGAATATCAGCTGAATGTGGACTGCCACCTCCAGACAGAGGGGGTGAAAACAATGTAATCCTGTTGTATAGCCAATTGGGCTGAATCAAGTATGTCAAGAAGACGTGCAAAATGGAGAGCTATGTATGGGACAATATGTGGGACAGGTGCCCATTTTTTTAATTCAATAAGATAGGAATGCTGGGTAAGGGATGTAGGTATGTCTGGGTTAGGTAAGTTGGGTAGGTGAGGAAGCAAATGCAAATAAACAAGATGAACAAGACAAGAGACACTGATGGTAAGGGACACAAAAGGTTGGAGGGCACCATGATTGGGGTGAGGGAAGCGACAACACAGGCTCATGCCCAACAAGCTTGGAGACTTTTTTTATTTTTTAATTTTTTTTTTTTAATTTAACATTTGTTGACCGGGAATGTCCGACTAGGTTCCACAGAGCCTGTTTTCAGCGGAGGCCCGGGGAGAAATGCTCCAGATATAGAGACAGTGAGAATTGAGTCCTCACCCACGGACTGTCATCACTGTCGACTTACTCCACTGGTGGCTGGAGTGCTTAATGTCTTCTCCTCTTACATGTAATCAGGAAAAGCAGCCTCCCCATCCTGTGTAGGCATACACCAATGGTGCAGTGCATGACTCTATGCACCAACCCTGGGATCTCCCTGTAGCACCCAGCTTCCAGGGCAGAACTACCTGAGGGCACAGGTAGTGCAGTAGCAGCAGAGGGAGTGCTACCAGGTTGGGTCCCAGATGTGCTGGGTATTGGTGCTGGACATACCGCTCAACTGTACAGATTTTTGCAGAATGTCCAGATTTCTGCCTCATATTTTTCATCTATTCCTCATAAAAATTGTGTTTTTTTTACAAAACACTGGGATGATCTAAGGATTAAAGGCACTAAATATTGACATCCATTTGAATTTCAGACTTCATATTCTTCAGAAAATGCATTCCAACACAAATTCTGTTAATTTAGTGACTTTGTCAGTTTATAGGTGCAATATTTAAAATCTGTCCCTATTTTTGGGTCTTTGTTTCCTCATTATGTCAGGCTTTGTTCAGATTTCTTGCACTAAGAGGTTAAGAGGTATGGTACTGGAGCTGGTGGAGTGGGGCAAGCTGATTCACTGGGGCTGACCTACCTTTCTGTGCTGTGTAGCATTTCATGATGTGGTACACATGGATGACATGGAGATCTTTTGATGACACATAATAAAAAGTAAAAGAAAGATAAGGGTTGGGGTGAGAGAAAAAAGAGATAAAATTAGTGCCATCATATGTGGCATACAATCCATTAACACAATTAAGCAACTATTTTATCTGAAGTATTACATTTAAGTATACATCCTAACAGATCTGCACTATACTACAGATTGCTGAAAGTAATCCTTGAAATGGGCGTGCATTGCACATATGCATGCTCCTGTTATGCAGATTCCAGTTAACAGAAGAGCATTTGTGCCAGGGTATACAGTTTTTAATTTAATGTAACTATTATTAAAGAAATGCAGTATCGTATAGTTGTGATCCATGGTATTTGAACTCACAACCTCTGACTACAGTTGAATATTTGACTCCTACAATTGGTTTGTGCTACAAAGTACTGCATAAATAGTTGCTTTTACAGTTAAAAATCTAAAGAGATATCTTTAACTTTCAAAGGTCAGAGCAAACACCAGAACCTGGATACAAATGATGTTCGACCAAAATCCTTTATTTACACCTTCGTTATCCACATAAAACGGACAGCTCACAAAACAACACTCCAATGAAGTCAAGCGCTTTCACCCGGGCTCTCCCAGGCTTTATCAAGACAATTAGAAACTGGGAATACCTTCCATTTTTATATGCTTTTGGCCTCCCAATCATTCTATTATTAGTTATAATTGATTGCAATTACTTATGCTTAATTAAGCCATTTCTGATGCTTAAAGCTGTATTAGCAAATGCTTTTTGTCTTAAAAAATAGCTTCAATAACAGCGTTACACACACGTTTTCATTACTAAACAAAACATCATAAATTACATTGTTTGAATTTCATTAAGCAACAAGCTTAAATGTAACTTATAAAATTAAAAAGTTAAAAAAATTTTTTTTGTTTATCTTACAAAAAATCAAATAGTTAAAAACTATTTAAACATATTGTGACTATAAGCAAGTCTTATCCAAATGCTATCCTTCAAATTTCTAAATGGTATTAATAAATAAACTGCTATAAAACAATACTTATTAATAAAAATAATAAATTCAATGTAGTAATGTCAGCTGCTTTTTATAAAAATAGAAAATCAATAGTTAAAAAAGTTCTGCTAAAACATATTATTAAAAACAATTTTTAATATTTATCTATTATATCTATTCAAATAAATGATCTCACTTTAATATAACTTGTGTAAATCTGACTTAGTGACAAAAACATTAATAGGACATTATGAACCTCTTAATACCTAATCAATGCTGAAACTATCAGTTTCAGCATTGATTAAATTAATGTTTTGTCACTAAGTCAGATTTACAATATTAAAGTGAGATCATTTGAATAGATATAATAGATAAATATTAAAAATTGTTTAATAATATGTTTTAGCAGAACTTGATTTCTATTTTTATAAAAGCAGCTGTATTTTTATTAATAAGTATTGTTTTATAGCAGTTTATTTATTAATACCATTTAGAAATTTGAAGGATAGCATTTGGATAAGACTTGCTTATAGTCACAATATGTTTAAATAGTTTTAACTATTTGATTTTTGTAAGATAAACAAAAAAAAAAAATTTTACTTAATTTTATAAGTTACATTAAGCTTGTTGTAATGAAATTCAAACAATGTAATTTATGATGTTTTGTTTAGTAATGAAAACGCGTGTAACGCTGTTATTATTGAAGCTATTTTAAGACAAAAAGCATTTAGCTTTTAAGCATCAGAAATGGCCATTAAGCATAAGTAATTGCAATCAATTATAACTAATAATAGAATGATTTGGGAGGCCAAAAAATAAAAAAATGGAAGGTATTTTTCTAATTGTCTTGAAGATTTTGGTCGAACATCATTGTATCCAGGTTCTGGTGTTTGCTTCTTGGTTGCACACGCTTTTCTGTTTTGGGATTACTGTTAACTTTCAAAGGTACAATAACACTTCTCTTGTGCTGCATACATACCACTTGCTTCCCTCAGTCTCTCCATTTGAGCAACATGATCCTGCCTATTGAACTCACATTCAGCAGCAGCTGGGGAAAGAACAGAAAGGAACAGAAAAGCATTATACATACCTGTCTTGCCTATATTTAGCTTTCTAAGTATTGCAAGTAGTGTTTTATTATCATACTTCACAGCTGTGGGATGTCTGCAGTCTCAAATTCATTCAAGCAACTGTTGAGGGTATCCCCTTTTTCACATCTGTAGTCATTTAAATGATGCCTACACTGCTCTCCAGTGTGTAGGATGAGTGGCACTGGATACAGCCTTGGTCACATTAGTCCATGCCTCACACTTTTGCTGGGAGCCAGAATAATCCGCCTGCAGGAGCCTTTGGCTGTGGCGCTTCACCAGGAGTCCAATAAATATCCTAGACTTCTGGACACCCCACCTCTGTGCCCTAAACTGGGCACCTTCCCCTCTACTGCCAAGCAAGTCTGCCAGCTGAACTGAGCAATGGAAACTGATGCTTTTCCACTACTTCCAGTTATCACATTTACTGGCATTGGCAAACCTGAGCAATCGTACCAACTCCGTTTGCACGATGTTAAGCAGAGAGCAGCAGTGCCAAGCAGGGAGAAATTAAATAATTGAAACTGAAAGGTTAATCTGACACTTGGCCTTAGTTTGAGGAGTGTCTCCTGATGTAGCCTGGAAATATATATTGGAAATTAGAAGGTAATTGTTAGGTGAGTTAAGTTTGCAGATATGCACTGGGGGCATAAATGCAGTGACCTGACACATTTGTTTTTGCTGGTATACACTGATAAAATTGATTTTTACAGTGTGGGATTCAAACCTAGGCATAATGGACAAAACATCTTCATCTTTAACATTGGTTTTCCATCTTTGCCACAGAAGTACTGCTCAGACATAGTTAGGAATCATACATAAATAGAGGTGACAGTTTGTGGTGTTACACATGTATGTGTGTGACCTGACAAGGTTATTGTTTATAGATCCAGTTGTGTATGTATCTTATGTAATTGTGAAGGCCATGCAAGTCCAGATAGCAGAATTGTACTTAGAAATATAGTATATAGTATACCCTCAGTCATACATCTGAAAACACAAAAATGGTATCTTATCTGTCATACATATAATTCATATCAGATCCACTATCTAAAGTGTTATAAGTGATTCTGAATATAATGGGAAGTGGAACAACAGTAAAAGTATAAGGAATACCCTGTCTTACAACCCAGGACCATGTGTATAGCAGTCCTACACTTAAACCTGTTCCCACAAGAATGTTGAAACACTTGTCTATTTTTCAGTTCATTGTATAAACTGCAGTGTCACAACAGTAAAAATAGGTTGCATACCCTGTACCAGGACTCAGGCCCATCTGTACCCCAGCCCTACAATTACACCTGCTTCCACAGGACTACCTACTTGACATTTCCTAATTTCCTAATCATTCTTAGGTTCTCTGGGTTAACCACCACACAAAACCACTTTGTGTGTTTGCATGGTGCCCAACAGACTTAATTAAATGTATCTGGTTGCAATTACTGGCTGTCTGAGTCCTGCCTGCAGGTATTCAATGGCTGCAGCTGTTGGGGAACCTTAGTAACCGCTGCATAATGCTGCTAACCAAAGTTGTGCAATGGAAAACAAAAGTTGTAATAATGTATTGTTTTTGACCGTTGTCCTTTTACAGATGTCCTGTTTGCAGGTGTTCTGCAGGTGTTCCGTCTGTTTCTTGATTGGACCACTACTCCAAGTTTGTGCACTGCTGCACTTGAAGTAAATGAGATAAGCACAGCCAAACTTGGCATCTATTTTTCGCTATTTCTCCTGTTTGTGCTAACCCTCACACTGTGCAAACACTGACCACCCCCCAAAAAAGGAAAAGAAGTTGAAATGAGGAAAAGTAATCTATGACATAAATGCTACACATGAAATATTTCTACATAGGTCTGGATTTGAACTCTCACTCCAATGAACTTTCAGAACCCAGTAAGGCTGTCTTATCCCTATTTGCCACACAAACACATTTGTAGCCATGAACTGAAATCATTCTACATACAACCAATTGTAGCATCATCTACAGTACTATGAAACCACATAATAATTATTTGTATGTGTATTAATTTTGGATGTAGTGCACTGAGTGATCACACAACCAGTTATGAGTAAAATGTAGCAGCCCCACATTTCTCAGGAACACATGATTACATCAGAATGAATGACAATAAATTTATCATAAAGTCACCTAGTATTTGTTTGTCATATTCAAGTAACATAGGAGATGTGTGTGAAATTATTAAGAGAAATTGGCACGTCTAACATCGGACCAACAAATTAATAGTACAATAGGTCTGAGTCCCTCCTTCAGCTTTAAGAATAAATGTTTATTGTAGAGGTTATTATGTTATACAAAGAAGAAAGAACAATCAAGTTGTCAAGTAGGGACGTTTTCTTGTAGAAGCTGCAATTTTTGTTATTTAGTTAATAATGTAAATAATTTTATACATCCAATAACAAAAAGGACATACAGATTTAATGTGTCAACTACTTGTAAATCAATAAACCTTGTTTATTTGGCACAGTTTTCCAAATTTGGAAAGTTTTATACAGAAATGGCAAATTGCAGTTTACTGGAGAGAATGAGGGAACATGCCAGAGATGTGAAATAATATCCCAAATAATTCTTTAGCCAAGCATGTCATGGAGACATCACAAGAACATAGCTTCACGTTTCAAGTTATAGAGATAGTGGTAGGATGGGTGATATTTGTAATACAACAGAAGACAGAGAGCTGTTTAGGAGCTTACATTTGCAGGCTAATAAAGATGGTTTAAATGATAAGGTCTCTTTAAGACTGAGACTGAATAGAAGAAGACCTCATTTATCTTATAATGAAGGTTGATCACATGATTTTATTCTCAAGTTCTATTGTTTATTAACATTTGGATATTAATATATAAAGAATGTGTTTTAATTAGATAAACTATGGTCTGATGAAGTAGAAGTTGTCTATGAAAGCCTTTGCTGTATTATTTTTGATTTTTGTTTTAATAAAAGTTTTCTGCCGGTCATGTTATGTTTGTTCTCAGTTATGAGTCTTGCTTGCAAATATTCCTCTCCATCTTACATCTCTGTGTTTGTTGCTCATTCTTCTCTTATCTGACCACTAATCTGAGGCATGCAGTCTGTATCATTGTCCTTAAAATGTATGAAGATATTAATTGGCATTATACCATGATCCCCCCAAAACGTGCATGCTGATTGGCCAGCGTGCCCGTTGTAAATCGAGTTATACTAATGGAAAAAGGTCCGGTCGCCCGGACTTTTTTCCATTAGTATAACTCGTTTTTTTTAAACACTGTCTCGCTATGTTAAATGGGTTTAACATAGCGAGACAGCTAAAATAAGCAGCGGAGATCTCCGTTGCTTATTTTAAACTGTCTCGCCATGTTAAACCCATTTAACATAGCGACAGTGTTAAAAAACGGAGAAAGCAAGATCTCCGTTGCTTTTTTAGTGTCTCGCTATGTTAAATGAGTTTAACATAGCGAGACAGTTTAAAATAAGCAGCGGAGATGTCCGTTGCTTATTTTAAACTGTCTCGCTATGTTAAACTCATTTAACATAGCGAGATAAAAAGCAACGGAGATCTTGCTTTCTCGTTTTTTGCTCAACTCTGATGTACTGCGCAGGCGCGGTACATCAGAACTACGCGGATGCCAGACATCTGCGGAAGGGCAGTAAACAGGCATTATACTATGCCATTATTTAAGAAAAGTAACAGTTTCTTTTCTTAAATAATGTCATGGTATAATAGCAATAACCCACTTCTGGGTGTGGGTAATGCTAAATTTAGCACGTACCAAGTCCTATGCAAGAGGGTTTGCACGGTCCAAACCATGTATCCAAATTGACCAAATAGACCAGCAAGGCAGCACAGAGTTCAATAAATTTATTGAATACTTGTGTCCATAACAGACTAGTTTCGGCAAACAGCCTTCCTCAGTGTAACACAGTGTAGTCAAGTTACATTTTAATCATCTTTTAAATACTTATCCAGAGCCAATCACAATCATTTGCTCATGAATATTAATAAATTTGAAACATCTTCATATTACAGAAAATGCAAAGGGTACTGTATATAATAGTAAAGTCAATCCTGAATGTAAGTAGAACCACCCCAAAAAATGCAAACACAGAGGTGAAAAGTTATGATAATAATATGGTATATCTATTCTCATGCTCATATTAGTAAAGGACATTGCCATAAACCCTGGCTGCTAGTCTAATCTTCATCAAAAGCCCCAAAAGTGTAATGCTCAAATGAAATGAACTAACAACATAGATAAAAAATGCAGAACATATAAACAAAAAATCATAATGAATAAATATATATAAATGTGTATGGGTGTACAAAATGACTAAAATAAGAAAAAATGATGAATAAAAAAATAATAAAATAAATAATAAATACAAATCAGCAACATCCACAAGGAAAATCTTATATCAAAGATTAAGCCCATAACATATATCCTTAGCTTCCAAAACTGATAATGTACTGGTAAATGTAGCTATATATTAATGTGTCTAAGATAATAATGAAAACAGTCCTGAGAATTGACATGAACATCCCGAAAAAATGTGTTCATGACATATAGCCGCTTATTTACATAATATAATCTATCCATCCTGTCATATGCCCATATTTTATCAGTCAATGTATGTATAGCAATAGTCCTTGATTTTCTACAATTATTCATTTGAGGCACCAAAATTGTTATATATCCAGTATTTGGGGTAAAAGGCCTGAACATTCTACATCCGAACAATGAGGAAATCAAAGGCATATGTATACCGGAAATAAGGTAAATATACACCTAAATTAAATTTGTGTGTGCCATTATACATACTGTGTGGTCTATGCTGAGAATCTTCAGTTGAATATTAAAAGTAAAGATCTAAATCAATAGACATATTCTTAGGCACCAAAATCTAAACAAATATGTTAATATGTGAAACTAATAGGGATACTGTGTGTGGGACCGTGTAAAGCTTATATGACCACATTAATTCAAATTGGTCAATATATTACACATGCAAATGATCCATATGCAGTGTATAATTACAGTAGGCTCATAATCAATATCAGCCAAGATGCTAAATGTTCATAGTCCCTAGATCTAGGATATCCTGAAGAAATATACTCCACTTATTGGAGTCAGTTGAATCAACATCAATGTTATCGAATGGCAAACTTCTCCTATAACCAACTTCTCCTATAGATGGTCATTCAATCCAGGATGAAATAAACCCCCCAGTGTAGTAATCCAGTATTTCTCCTTTTGGTCCAGTGACCCATGCCAGCCCTGTTTATTGGTTCTGTCTCCAGAAATGCGGTCAATAACCATAAAGGTAAACCTAGCCTGAGGATGTTTTAATGTGTGTTGATATAGAGCGCTAGTCTCCTTATGGTTTTTCATGTCGCTACGATGTTCATTCATCCTAATTCTCAAAGCCCTTGAGGTTTGTCCAACATAAAATCCTCCACAGTGACACGAGGCCAGGTACACCACCCAATCGCTACTGCAATTACCAAAAACCTTAATATCAAAAATTCTACTGGTGTTGCGACTGGTAAACTCCTTGGATTTATGCATATATTGGCAGGATCCACAATGGCCACAAGGGAATGAACCAATAAGTTCATCACCATAGAGTGTCAACTGTTTATGGGTCGTCCCCCCACTTGCCATATGTTTGAAATGTGAAAAGTAAGAACCTAGGGTTTTACCTCGTTTATATGTGAATAGACAACGGGGTCCCAAGATACTCCGTAGTTTTTCATTAGCTAGTAGAATATTCCAATGTTTGTTAATAATGTTTCTAATCATATTAACATTTCGGCCATATGTGGTGATGAACCTGACATCTGTGCCGCGTGATGATTGATTTTTGTTCTTTTTGTGATATTGTAATAGATCATCCCTTTCAAGAGTATTAGCTCTACTCTGTGCAGACAGAATATCAAATCTGTCATATCCCCTTTCGGTAAATCTTCGACCGAGATCCCTACTGGCCATTTGGTATTCCTCTATATTTGAACTGAGCCGTTTGATACGTATGAACTGGGATATGGGAATACTTCTGATGGTGTGACGGGGATGTAAACTTGATGCGTGTAACAGGGTATTGTATTGAGGGTATTTACGATAAACCCTAGTAGACAAAGTGTTGTCTGAGTTCCTATATACAGTGACATCCAAAAAATTAATACTGTTTTTGTCATATGACACAGAAAATTCTATTCCCCAGACATTATCATTAAGATACTCAACAAATTCCCTTAGGTAACACACATCAGCCCGCCACACCAACCAGCAGTCGTCCAAGTAGCGTCTCCAAATGTCCATTTCCACCTGAAAGATATTATGTGACGTATCATAAATCATATATTCTTCAACATAGGCCATAAATAGGTCAGCGTATATGGGGGCAAAGGATGCTCCCATAGCTGTTCCTTGTAGCTGCCAATAGCATTGGCCTTGGAAATACAGGACATTCTTATTTAGCACATGTTCAGACATACATATCAAAAGAGTGTTAAAGCCCGGTGAATATAGATTAACCCTTTCCAACCAATATTGAATAGATTGAAGACCGGCCCAATGTGGTATGCTTGTATATAATGATTTCACATCCAAAGTACATAAATACCATTCGGGTTCCAATTGAGTTTCCCTGATGATTTGTAGAAACTGAGTGGTGTCCTGCAACCTAGATCTAATGTGTTCCAGTAGGGGTTTAAGATATTTGGTAAGGAAGGCCGACAATGGTTCGGTCAAAGAACCTATTCCTGAGACTATTGGTCTTCCTGGTGGTTTTACTAAAGATTTGTGAATTTTGGGTAAAAGATACAGTATCTGTTTACATGGTTCAGAAACCATAAGTGAATCCAAACATTTCTTGTTGATAATACCCTCCTCATAGGCTAGCCGCAAAAAACAATCAATTTCCTCCTTAAATACTGGTGTAGGGTCTATAGACATGTTCATATAGCACTTAGCATCTGACAATTGAGTAAGCCCTTCCTGGACATAATCCGCCGTATTCCAAACCACAACCGCACCTCCTTTATCAGCAGGGACAATAACTATATCTTTGTTGTCACACAAAGTATTCAAAGCTATCCTATCTTCAGATGTTAGATTACTAGCCAACATGATATGTCCCATATTATCAAAGTGAATGTCCCTCAAAATACTGTCCATAAAAATGGAAACGTGTTTGTTCATAGGAGGTTGGAATGAGGATTTGCCAAAACGGAAGTCCCCAGAAGGTTCTGACTGGTTATCATCAAAAAACAGTCTGAGATTTAGTCTCCTACAAAAAGCCTGTAAATCCTGTACTATATGATATTCCTGGCTGAAAAATGAGGGGATGTAGTTTAAACCCTTGTTTAGTAATACAACCTGTTCATCTGTCAATATGGTTTTGGATAAATTTAACACATTCTGAGTGGACCCTAATGTATCACCTATTTCAAGAAATTGTCCAGTAGACCCTGAAGGGAGACCGGAGTATTTGGTCTTTCTGTGCTTCCTGCCACCCCGGTGTCCCTTACTCCCTCTAAAGGGGAAATTTTATTAGTTTTCTTCCTGTTAGGCGAAACCCTTTCCCCAGATGCCTCAAAGTCAGTAAGGGAGGATTCATCACCAGAGGTACTGTATGAGCTCTCCCCCTTATTCTTAAGAATAGAACGTGGTCTCTTTTTGGTGCGACTGGGCCCCGTTCTAACCTGATTAGTATCAACAAATCTAACCGATCTACTGAAATCAAAAGGTTTCCCCCTTTGATAATCGGAAAAATCACGATGAAATTTCTTAATTTTACGTTCTTTTAAAGATTTTTCATGCTCCATCAGTTCTGAGGATAATTTTTTAATATTATCCTGGTATTTTGGGGAGGATTCAAACTTATGAACCTCAGAACATATGTTTTTGATTTCCAATATATTGGAATCTACTGTCCTTTCGTAATATTGTAACAAAATGTTCACAAATGTCATGGATCCAGTCTGAAGAGCTTCCTGCCAATCTTGATTTAGTTTATCATCTGGCTTCCCTACTAGAGGCTGTGTTCGTATTCGTAATCCTCTGGGAGCCATGTTTTGGGCCGAATATGCTTTAAATAACTTGAGATGCCAAATATTGGATCTAAGAGTCTTAAATGCCTTGGTAATTGAATGGAAAAACATGTCACAATCTACCAAAGAGGTCTGAGCCATATTGCCTGGATCATTGCTTGGCAGTTTTTCAATACCAAATACTGCTATATCTTGCCGATCAGCACATAACCCAGATAGAATGGTATTTAGATCCATGATGTGAACAAAGTTTGGTTATGCCACTAATAGAAACTGATGGAGCACAAAAATGTCCCGAGAATATAATACTTAGACCAAAAAAATAACTGTATTTGACGTACCCAGTCGCATCAACCAGAGAAAGGAAAAATTTTTTGAACAACTAATCCTTTATAGAAAGTCACAGGGGCGGCAGAAAGCACAAATAACACTGTGATACAGTGCAAGTAAATCCCTGTATCAGGTGGAACATCAAAATCCTAGTGGTAAATTGGAATAATATTGTACCACCGGATATAAGAACACAACATCGGAATGATTCAATATCACTTAACCAATAGTTAAACACCAATTCAAAGGCTCAATATTCTACACCTCGATGGACATACCTGTCCACTAAAAACAACACCTGTTTGCAGTGCCAGTCACCATATATTTGGTGTGTTTTCAGTTGGTATGTAAATACAATATTCACTCAATTAACACATACAGCAATAGGTAACAGAGCAAATCTTTTAATCAAGACTGGGGGACCGAGCAGTGGCTCGCTGTTAAATAGATAAATGGCAATAGCTAACAGAGTCAAAAAACATAAATTCTACTACAAATCAGTACAACCATATGTATGGTATATCCATTGATATGTTTGACTTTTTGAAAACACTATAATTCCCAACACTGGAAATTAAGCAACATATAACAAATCCCAACCATTGTTGTCCATCTTAAACTTGTATGTTGGGAGAATCACAAAATCGGCTCGATTGGTTATACATCCATCCTAGTTGGTATTATACCTTCAAAGAATCGTATTAGCTACTTTATATATAAAACACACTGAAGTCAGGCACCTGTACAGGTATCCATACCCCCGTTGGCTGGCCTATCCATTTGCAAAAAACTGAATCCGTCAGTGATTCCAAACATTCAATGTTTTTAGGATTCCTTTAGCACACCGTCTAATGATCCCAAAGTAAATAATATAACTTGTACACTAGCAGGTGTATAAACAAGTACATAAAAATGTCCTCTATCATAGGTAGTAGTGCACAATCATATACTACACAATGTGGTCATTGGGCTGATTATTGTTCCAGCAGTGAACCATATAGGTATACACACAAGGTGTACAACCATATATTGTCCAAACCTATAAAATTATGTATATAGTTCTGGCCACAATTAGCGAACCAAAATACAAATGCTGGTCACTATTCAATTCCACACAGTCCATGTACCCAAAGGTTATATCAAATGCTTATAATGAGAATCGTGATTCTGATCCAAAAAGATTTTTTGTGGGAAACATATAATATTTAGAATTCCAGTCCCCCTACATAACATAAGGGTCCCAGATCCCCATCCTGCACTAATTGCAAGAAAGAAGTCATTCAATAATAGAATCCAAAAATATACTAGCTCTCCTAAGTATCAGCCAAAAGCAATGGACAGTATAGGTAATGGTTTGGTTCATACAAATGTTAATATAACCCTAAATAGTCCCTTCAATATGTCAAATATATGCCTTCAATATATCCTGGTATTTTACAACTCATTCACCCAAAATATAATGTTTGGGGATCAAAATACTTTATGTAGTTGCATGCCCATAAAAATAAGCAATGTATAAAGTCAGCACATATTCAACAATGTGTTCAATACATCCCAAGTTATAAACCCTCCTAATATAAAACCATATCCAACTCTCTAAGTGTATTATTAAAATTCAGGTGTCCTTAGGCACTACAATACATAATAAATGTGCTACATAACACTTTTGCGACGAACATTAAAGAAGTTAGGTTCGTTCGTATAAATGTTTGAATAGACCCTAAATGCTAAGTATACCTTTGAAAGAAATATACATTTGACAGGGGCAAACAATGTAGTAATACACCAATTCAGTATGCCCAAGGTGTATCTACTATCTTACACCTCGTTCCCCCAAGACATTGCATTTAAAGTCCAAAAACACTTTCCGTGGTTGTAGGCCCCAGAAATTAAACAATATAAGAAATCAGCAAGTGTTCATAAGCATGTTTGATACATCCCTGAATTGTCGAGCATACTAATCAACACCATGCCCCACTCTTGAAGTATGATATTATTTAAATTCGAGTGTCATTAATCCATGAGCACCTTTACTGAATTCTAAACAAACATGAACCACAATTTCACCTCTTAAGGTATAATGCACATAAAGAATGTCCATATCCCTTTGGTCCGTAGGTTATTTAAATTAGATATGTTCAAACAAAATGAATAGGTCCAAACCGCATCCAAGTGGACTTCGCTGTAATCCAAATACCATGAACTGGATGTTTCGCTCAACAGTCTCGAACCAAATAGTCCCCAAACATAAGTATCCCACACACAATGACAGATATATGGTGTAAAATATCACCACAACAGTTCAATGTCCTTCAATGTCCAAAGCTACCAATTCTTAAATTAGTTTCCCTCACAAATACACCAATTCAGTAGGCCCAAAAACTACCCTGGATGTTTTAAGTATATCTTACTATCTTATGCCTCGTTCTCCCAAAACACTGTATTTGAAATTTACAAAAACAGTTACCATAGTTATAGGCCCATGAAGTTAGGCAATGTAAAATATCAGCAAATATTCAAAAGCATGTTTCGTACATCCCTGAGTTATAAAGCATACTGATTAGGACCATGCCCAACTCTCGGAGTATGATATTACTTCATTTCCAGTGTTATTAAGCATCGAACACCCTTGCTGACATTAAATACACATGAACCACAATTTCACCACTTAAAGTATGAAAAACATAAAGAATGTCCATATCAGTTAGTCCGTAAATAATTTGAATCAGATTAATTCAAACAAAATGAATAAGTTCAAACCGCTTCAGAGTAGACGTCGCTGTATTCCAAGTGCCATAAACAAAATGTTCACCCAACAGACAAAATCCAAAACGTCCCCAAAAGTAGGTATTCCACACATGAAGATTGAGATATAATGTGAAATGTCACCACATCAGTTCAATGTCCCCCAATATTCAAAACTGCCAATTTCTTGAAATAGTTCACTCACTTTGAACGGATAAACCATATAACCATACATCCGGATGAAAGAAAGTCAAAAGCCGAGGGTCGATATGGCCATATTTCAAAAAAATAATCAACGACCAGCCAGCGTTCCTTAATTCAACCGCTGAGATACAAGAGTTGCTGCTTACACTTACGGAAAGACCGCAACCATGTGGCTTCACCCAAAATGGCGCTCGTCGGGCCCACTGCTATGCCTCCTTCTTCCAAACTCACTCTCGGGACCAAACCACGCCAACCGTGGGTAAATTTAGCATTACCCACACCCAGGCGTGGGTTATTGCTATAGTAATATAATATGCAGTTGCCAACAAATAAATGGGAGGTTGGATGTTAATAAACACAACCTGTGAATTTTGTGTTGCTTTCATACATTTCCATCCTTGACAAAATTACATCTAACACTTTGTTAAGTCTAACTTGACACACCCACTGGATGTAGAGCAGTTTGCCTTGCTGTTGTGTTTTCCTTCTCCCTGCCAGTAATGATTCACAGTTGCAATCCATTAAAAACAAAAAACTGAGGGAGTGCCTGCACTGTATTTACATCTGCTACACAGAGCCAAGTATTTGGGATTCAGCAGTTCTAATGAGTTTACACCTGATTTGCATCTTCAACATGCTGACAGCCCTGAATCTACATCATCAAAAGACAATTGTGTAGCTAGGGAAACTGAAGGTTAACAGACTTGTTTATGTGGAGAACACAGAAAAGATGCTATTACTTTGGTATATCTGCACAGAAGATTACTGAACTTGAGAAGGTCTGCCTTCATTTTTAAGCTATATACTGCATATGCTGAAATGTCATTAAGAAAAATCTGTTTAATAGTTTTATATATATATATATATATATATATATATATATATATATATATATATATTTTTTTTTTTTTTTTTTTGGATTAGCAAGGACTACACTTTTATCTGTATGCATTAGTTAGAAGTGTACTGATGGCATGGGCATGTTTGCCGCGGCATTTCACAAGTATACATGATTGGCAATACCTTAAAATGGAATGTTCTGTGCTAATTCTGTAGATACGTTTCAGGTACAGTTCATTTGATAGAATTTTTAGCATTTCAGCGATGGACTGTTAGCAAACTGTGTCATTCACCTGTTCTTTGGGGGGGGGGGCAAAGCTACATTTCTGTTATGGCACAAACAAGGATATGCTGCTATGTTACTCGCCTTTTTTGCACTCAGCCTCTTGTTCATATTTCAGATCTCTAAACTGCTTTATGTTTCTCCAGTGGGTAATACTGAAATACTGCAATGCTACCTTTCTGTTTTATCTGGAAACAGTTATTTTGTAGTTATGTGATACTTATCTGCATTATCCTTCTGTTGTCTTTTAGAACACCTAGGACTATGACACTCAGGCATCTCAGTCCCTGAAAACCACCTTTTTGTGAACCCGAGAATCAAGTAATTGTGGAAGCTTTTAGGTGACACACTGCCTTTCTGCTTGAGAGGTGATGTGGAGATATGTCAGACACAATGCAAATTTAGCAGCAGATAATTGCAGACATGAATGCAGTAGGCAGACACAGTAAGACATATGATCAGGTGCGCCAAAGGGTCACTGACATGATCTCATCTGCACAGAGGACAGCAGCTACAGTGGCCCATGATTGGATGGGTACTGGGATAGCCTACTACACAGCCACCACTAACAGCAAATGAAGAGTTCCTGTCCACTGTCAGGGATCCAAACAGCTCCCTGGAAAGTGCAGAACAGCATGTCCTTGACATTGGTGCTACTGTTTCAGGGACGGCAAGCATGTCCCAGGACGAGCTTCCAGGTAGGCTTTTGTATCTCAGTTGTTAAATACTATTGTATAATAAAACGAGGGAGGGTTGAAAATTGCTACAGTTAACAACACATTCTGACTGATTAATCATGGGCTTAGGTTGGACTTGTCATCCAAGTTCTTGTTGAAAGTATAGATAATGGACATATAAAGGGAAAAAAGTATTACTCCTGTGTTACTGTTAATTGTAATGATGTCATCCTTACCTTTTGCTTAACTTCTTCCAGGACCATCCCGCATAGGGAGAATACCATCATCTGCACATGGTAAGCCAAGCATTTTTATCTCAGTGGTGATTAGCAGTTCAAAGAAATATTTTATTGTGTGATATGTTGATGTCAGGGCTGCTGTGTGTATTGCTGTACTGTCTGTAATAATGGCACCACTGTCAGTTTGTTAGCATATATTGGACTATAGTAGTGTAGGTATTAATTTTTTCCTGTGTTTGTTGCTTATTATCACAGGTTATCCTGACAGTAGAAGTGTGGGGCTTCTACCAGCTGGTGTTAGAGTATCAGCAGACTCTGATAATGACAATAGCCAAACAGAGGCACAGTCAGGGGGGAGGTGCAGAGGTTGAATCTGACACTGAGGCTGACATACACTCATCTCTTGAAATTCCAATGGATACAGCCAGTAGGCCTATGTCTACCCATTCCAGTGAGCCCTCAGACATTGGACAGGTAGAGGGTGAGACATTCAATAAGGGAAGTGTGGTTACTGTGGTTTCAGTGCCTGCTGAATCTGTAAGTAGTAAAGGTTGGGTGAGTTGCCACACAGGAGGGTTGTTAGGGGTACTGGAAGGAGCCCTGCTGTCCATCCTCCACCAGATCCAGGTGTTTCTTCCTGTGGTACTCAACATATGTTTAGGGCCATCATGGATCATAGGAGGTTACTAGGCTTATGGCCTTGAGGCCCTAAAAAGCTTAGCCAAGAGTTTATCCCCAAAAAATGAAACTTCAGTCAGCACCTGTCACCCTTGTCAATGAAGGACACAGGTGGAACCCCTGGGACAATTTGTGGTTTCCCATCCACTCATCAAGTTTGAGCTTGAAGAGGCTCAGTGAGGTACTGTTTACCATGTATGGGAAGTCTATTCCAGAGATGGGGCAGCCTTTGGGAGACAAACTTCTCTCTCCCACAGGTTTTGTTGATGTTGCATATTAGATTTAGGCCTTTTGAGCGGGTAATGTATGAGGAGTTAGACTGACAGATATGGAGCATCTCTAGTAGGACAGGGTCCAAAATTGCCTTGCACTCGAGACACAGCTCACCTCTGAGCAATCTGTATGATACAGAGTAGAGTGACAGTGATTAAAGCCTGTCTGCACAGGACAGATGCTGGAGGCCATGGATTCTCTTTGTGAGGTATTTCTGTGGCTGTTCCAGTTGGTGCAGATGTTTGGAGAGGTACATACCAAACAGGGCATTATACTCAATTAATGGCCTAATGAAGGAGGCACAGGCATGTTCACATAGGTGTTCCAGAGAAATACTTAGGGTTGTAGATGTGACACAAGTTGGCATACACCTTGTGTAAGTGATGATAGCTGTGCCCTATCCCTGTTTTCTGTCTTTTGGATTCAGGGATACATAAGCTTTGTGTATGATGCTCAGGGTGCCTGCTACTTAATAATGGGCACATATAAGTTTAATAAGTTTCTGCTGTGACATGTTAAGGTCATTTCTGTACAAATATCCCACATGTTACTTGATTACACTACCAAGTAACAACATGCAAGGATATGCCAGTCACTCTTATTATTACACAATCCACTCCAGGTTCAACACTTACCTTGTAAAGCCAGCAGTTGCAACAGGTTTAGTTCAGGGCTGACACTGTCTGGTGCAAGCAGTACACAACCAATACATGGGGAGGTAAAGGTTGTGAGAGTCAATTGGCATTATTGTTACAATATGTAAGTGCATAGGAAGAAGGTTTTAGTCCCTCAGGTGGTGAGTGAGTGTGCTATGCAGTGTTTCTTAGCCAATACGAGGATATTGAGAATGCCTATGTCTGCCCATACTCCTCACCCACATGTGGCTGTGGTAACCTTGTCATTAGTTGTGGGATGTGTGCCCCCTCCCCTTGTTGATCCTGCTGAAGCTGTTTTCTCAGAATGATGTTGTGTACCATGGCACATACTGTGAATATTTCAATGCATGTCCATGGATTGTACTACAGGGCTCCCCCAGATGTATCTAAGCACTGGAAATGTGACTTCAACAGCCCAAACACACACTCTATGATATTGCTGGTTTGAGTGTGTGCCTCATTACGATGTTCTTCAGCAGGTGTGTGTGTGTGTGTGTGTGTGTGTGTGTGTGTGTGTGTGTGTGTGTGTGTGTGTGTGTGTGTGTGTGTGTGTGTGTGTGTGTGTGTGTGTGTGTGTGTGTGTGTGTGTGCGTGTGTGTGTGTGTGTGCGTGTGTGTGTGTGTGTTTGTGTGTGTGTGTGTGTGTGTGTGTGTGTGTGTGTGTGTGTGTGTGTGTGTGTGTGTGTGTGCGCGCGCGCGCGCATCTCTGATTGGTGTCATCAGCCATGGTTCCAGTGCATAACTTGCATCCCACAGTAAATGACCCTGTGGAATATCCCCCCAGTGAACATCTGATACAGTTGGGAGGTGTGCCAGATATGTGAATCATGGCAACTGCCTGCATTGCCAGCACACATGCTCAAAATGACTCCCTTAGAAATACACACAACTTGTCAGTTAAAAGAGTGGAAGCTCTTTATATTTATGTAGAGCCTTTCATTTTCCCCAGGTGGTGCCTTAATTTCAACAGGTGTGCAATCTATTGCACCCACTACTTCAGGGTAGTGTGCTACAGGGTAGAACTCCTGTATATTTCTGGCTCTATCCTCAGGACTATGGGGAAAATATACGTGGTCACTAGCATGCTGGAGCACAGCATTCAGGAATTGATGGAGGATCCTGGATGCTGATGCCTGTGACACCCCCAGCATGTCCTTTGTTGGTTTTGAAAGGTACCTGTAGGTAAAATTCTAAGTGCTACACATTCCTTTGTCTCCACTGGGATGGGTTCCTCTCAGTTTGGCCCTCGCTGTGAGCTGAGGATAACAACGGTTGCAGAGTTCCTGTAATGTGTCTCTAACTGCCCTGTAGCACTGTACAATTTCCATGTCATATAGATTGTGATAAGTTACACACGGTATGAAAGCTCTTCTCATTCTTGACCTTGGTCTATTAGGAGCAGCAGCATAGATCTCATCCTGTTGCACATACACATGTATTAAAGCAACAGCCCTCCCTAAAATTGTTTCTGTGTAGACTCCTTTCTGTGGCTGTATTCCATGAGGTTTTGGAATTCACAGGGAAATCCAGCACTGAGTCCACACAGCTGCTTTATAGCTTGTTAAATACCTCATCCATCTTGGATTGGTTGATTAGCATACAATTTAGCTGCTTATGCCATAATTTCTATGCCACAGTGTTTACCTTGTTTGCGTGGCTCTGTGCGGCACTGCACACTGTGTAGAACAACTTACTGAATCTAAAACAGTGCGCTACCATGTGCACGTAGTGGTGCACATGGTATAAATGGATAGTGTAGGCTTTACTGAATCTACAGTAATGTTTTAATATTAAAATAATATTTTGGTTAAAACCTTTTAAGTATGTAAAATGTAGCTGGGTATGTTGGTAGAAAGAACAAACCAACATTCTTTTTAATAATGAATTGGAAAAAAGGAGAACATTCTTCTGTTGTTAAATTATACATTTGTACATATCCTCTTAATTTCATAGTATCAAGTATACTCTTATTTTTCATTAATTTTTAATCAAATTTAAAACAGCCACAATCATAAATCATTAATGAGCAGTTATGGCCCAAGTTATTTTGACATATAGAAATGATTCCTTATTTTGATATATAGAGTATGCATTTTGCTTGCTGTAGCTGTAATTAGGTTAGCAATTTATCTTTACATATCAATACTAATCAGGCAATTGGTATTTAAACATTCTACACTGTCTTATACATATCTGGTAATATTACCTTCTCCTTTACCTCTGTATGTCAGTAAGTGGACTTTCGATAGCTCTTTGAACATTTAGCCGCTTAAATTACAATTCTTTCTTTCTGAACTTGTGTAGTACCTGATCTCAATTTATGAAGTTTACAATTACAGCATTTCGCCCACTACATGTAAATTATGTTATAAATAATCAAGAAATATCCACAATCTACTTGTGATGCATCATGTAATATCATTTTATCCTAACAGATTACCACTATTTATTGTCTTGATATGTCTTTTGTGGATAAGAATATTAGATTATCTGATTATAACATTAATCATTACATGCAAACTGGCACATATTATAATATAAATTTGGAAGACTGAAATTGTGTTAGTCTGCCATTTCAATAGGGATTTACAATTTTTTTTTGCTAAGGAGCACACAAGTGATTCACTCTTGCAGCTTCATTCAACTAATTTTTGGATGAAAAAGTCAAGCTTGTAATCAAAAAATAGGAGACTGGTTATTCTGATCTGCTACATACCAGGAAAGAAATAAATCAAAAGAAGCTCTGCATGACTCTATATTTGGAAAAATATGACTGAAAGTCATTATTTAACTCCATATTGTTGGATTACATTGCTCATTTGGATAAAGGCCTGAAGGATATAGAAATAACTTTGTCTGTACATATAGATCAGTTATTTGAGTAGAAAGGAAGATTTGGGGTAAATTTAATGGATGTTCTCCTCAGGTTCATAAGTTTATAGGCAAATACTAGGCTATAGTCTACTGACTATTACAAGCCTAGCCCATAACCAGGAGTCAGAATCAAGCCTCATACTTTGTATCTCTGTGGTAAAGACTCTAACCATTATGTCAACCATTCCCTGTTTAACCCTTCCCTCCATAAATGTTGAGACAAATGTCATTTTGATCCCCTCTGAATTAGAACACTGCATCACCTACCTTTTTCTGCACTTACACCTCGTGCCACACAGAAAGTTTAATTTCAGTTAGACAACCCTTCAGAAGATTTGAACAGTGCTCCTATGGCACTATAGTGGAACTCTGATATGAGGAATGTGTTGTGCCACTTAAACAGTGTTCAGATGTGAAGACTGAACTTTTAGAAAAAAATAAATATAAAAGATGGAGGAAACCATAAAAATATGTCATTTACTGGGATTCCAGAAAAAGAAGTAAGTACTAGATGCATGGAATACATTACTAAAAGTTAGCTGAGTAGCTATGGATACCTGCCAAAGAAATCTTTCTAGAGGGAGCTTGGAGTCTATTTCTCCCTCAGCATCTAAGGGTAGGAATCTTAGACTCTTCTTTGTGCATTTTCAGTCTTACACCCCAAATGAGATGTGTCATTCTAAAAATGTGGTCTAAAGGAAAAGTGATAAAAATCAGAGACTCGAGTTTTGTGCGACAATGATTATCCATCACAAACTAGAAAGAAGAGTTACCTTTCAATCTGGTGTTAGTCTATACAAATAAGGAAAATCAAATGTTGGCTTTTATACCCTACACAACTGAAGACAAATCTGTCAGGGAATCAGTGGTGTTTTATACTCTTGATGCAAAGGCAAAAAACAAATAAGTACTTCAAACTTTCCTGAAGACACAGTGCATTTAGTAAATATTCCTAAAGAAGGAATATCTACAAATGATAATAGGCAGTAGAATTATCAATTAGATATTTTTCCACTTTTTGAAAAAAGAATGACGGAGGATGGTTAAGGCGTTTACCTTACAAACATAAGGTGCAGGGTTTGAGGGTTTGATTCTCACATGGGGTAATTGGCTAGGCTGAAAATGGCCCACAAGGGCAGTTGGCCTAGTATGAACCTATGAAAAAGAGATCTGCATTTGCTGTGGGTAAAGAGAAGATGACTTTTTGACTAAAAATTCAAGAATTATTATGCAATCAATCAAGATTCTTGATTCCTCTCTCCGAGCTCTTTTTTATGTTAAAAGGCCATAGTTTTGAATAACAATCACATCATTCTTACAATGCGACACTTTAGTTGATTACATTACATGAACTTGGACTTTTATAGGTACAGCACAGGATTAGATTAATTAACAGAGATAAGTATAATGATTAATGCATGTGTCTGGGCTTAAATTTTTATTATGTTAGAGTCTGAATGAAGGAGAGATAATAAGCTGTAATTTCTGTGACTCAAAGGAAGTTGAATGTTTACTGAGAACCAAACAAATATGAGAAAGTGCCACACTGCAAACAACTAACCCAAAACTTTTTTACAGGCACCACTATGACCACCAAAGAATATATGAGCATTACCAAGATATTTTGAATAAAGACAAAAATAATGTACTTTATAGGCACAAGAAGCAATGTGATGAAAACAACAAATTCTGCTTTTTTATTTTAAAATAGTTTTGATCAACCCCAGAGGTGGCCCTTGGGAACTTAGAATTGGGTGCAGAGAACTGCTTTGGCCAATAAGATCGAATGCCTGTGTTTTACCTGGTTTAAATGATGGTATTTCTTTAAGAAGTGTATTGAAGCTTCAGACAGCCAAGCTATGACATGCACTGAGACCAATGCATACTCTTAAATTTTGATTAATTCCAGAGGCTTATATTGACTAGGTTGCTTTTAGTTTTTAAACTGATGAATGCATAGAAAAATATTTTTTTAATTATTCAACAGGCCACGTCATAGTATTGTAATTACTTAGAGATCTATGTTATTGCACATTCTAATTGTGTACAATTAACTACATGACATCTTAATCTATTATTTAAATGTGTTTTACTTCCACAACAGTAGTTCTGATGAAGTCCTTCTGATTTGGATGAAAGCACTTAACTCATTTCTTTGTGAATAAAATGTTTTTTATACACCACCACACTTTTGTTGAGCATTCTTTCCTGTGGTCATAGCAGTGCCTGTAAACATTTTTTTGGTTAAATGTTTAACTGAACTGATAGTAACTAACATCTAGACATTTTTTATAAATCTTCTTTTTTATTGAACAAAAATTCGGATCAACATGCTCAAATGGTCAACATATTTGCAAAATATTTACGTGGCTTTTAAGCTTAAAGAAAAATCTTGTTTTCCCAGGACATCCCCAATCCCACCATATCCAGAGCCAGATCAAGGTCAAATAGGGCCCTATGCAGGTTAATAGATTGGGCCCCCCCCCTACACAGCCACGTCATCCCCCATGCACAGCCCAGCTCCCCTCACTGCCATTCCAGTGTCCCATTGCTTGGCTGTTTCTCCCCAGTTACCATAAACACTGTTCAAACCTCTCAGTATGCATACTGTTTTCTGTTTTACTTCTACAATGATTATAGATATTTGAGTTTAATTTAAAACTTATTCAAATTTTACACCACACACTGATAGACATTTGCTAAACAAAGCAGTACAGTCTCACAATGAAAACAGACTTGGCATTAAAACTTCTTTGCTCTTGAAACTCACATTCAGTGGCATGGAAACCCACATTCAAAGAAAATACATCTGGCCAGTGGTGGATGAAAAGTTTACCTTTGGGCTTTTTTCAAGTCATAGGTCCCTTGCACACATTTGTAGGACCATGCAAACATGCATGAGTTCTTTGATTCACATTCCTGACTGTATTAAATTACATTTTTAATATTACAGCACCACTTCTTAGATCATGTTTTAAATTTATAGTTTTGAACATTGTTTCCAATAAGCAGTTAAACAAAACATATGAACCAATAATGACAAAACTGCCTGATTCAGAACATTTTCACTATAAAAAGTCATTCAAACTTCTGTCTTTACAATCCACTAATATCAGCCAATATATACAATCTCTGCAGAAGTAAAAATCATCTGACTAATACCACATTAAAGAGATCTGTAACTAATGAAGAGGTTGCTGCTAGCAAACAACTTTATATTTCAGTGTTTCATCTACAAACTCAGTACCTGCTGCCCTTGAAGAATAAATCACCTATGTTACATTTAAAAAAAGGATAAGCTGGTAATACTGCAATAGGGAATGGATGGCAAACTGATAGATGCATAGTTACTTGGTATCTCATCCAAAGAAGAACATACTCAGGACTGCAGCACCCCATCCCCTTACAGTATAACACAGCATCGACAATCCATCTACATGCTGTGGGAGTAGAACCCACACCAAGTATGCTACCTGTTGTGCTGCTAACAATGCTTTTCAATTCTGAAGCACAATATTTATTTTATTTATTTGTCATTTCTTTATTGGGAAAGTCTGACTGGGTATGAGCCCATTTTCAGCAGAGGCCTGGAGAGAAAAGCTCCACAGTACACATTAAATATAATTTAAAAAAATTGAACAATAGTTTCATATATTAAGACAATAACAAAGCAGTACAATATTTGAAATACAATAAAAGAAAAATAAGAAAAATATAAAGGCAAGCAATAAAGTTGACCATACATTATATACAAGATAGAAGAAAGTTCCTAATGTGCATGTTACATAATGACGCATGAAAACATATAACAGAATAAGTAATAGGTCATAAAAGCCATCCACATTTTTTCTGGCAGGAGAACTATATAGTAAAATCATTTGCTAAACAAAACAGTTGTGCATTGTAAACAGACTTAGCATGAGCAGCAGTAAACTTCACTTCCCTTGAAGTTCACAATTCCTTGAAAATGCACTTGAAACTTAATTCCTTGGAAATGCACATGAAACTCAATTGCTTGAAAATGCACCTGAAACTGAATTCATTGAAAAATGCACTTGGAACTCGATTCCTTGAAAAGTGCACTTGAAACTCAATCATTTGAAAACTGCATCTGAAACTCAATTCCTTGAAAATGCATTTGAACAGTAGCTTGGTAGTTGGGGTAGAGGATTCATGCTTTTGTTTCCTATAACTAAGGTATATGGTTTGAGCCTGAGCAAATCACTAACCACCTGCTATCTATAACTAGGTCCTTTCACACACTATAGCTCTGAACCTCTTAGTACAAAAAATGGACAAAGCCTAAAAATAGAAACAAATTTTAAATATTGCACTTATAAACTTAGAAAGTTGCTAAAATAAAAGGTTTTGTGTTACCAAGCATTACCTGAAGGATATGAAGTCTGAAACTGAAATGCCTGCTATTATTTAATGAATTCAGTCCTCAGTGATTCGTTATAAAAATCCAGAAAATCACAAATATTATGAGGAACTGACCAAAAATGTGAACATTCTGGGAAAATCTGAACCATTGAGAGGTATAACACACACACACACACACACACACACACACACACACACACACACACACACACACACCTTTTACCTGTCCATCTATGATGTCTGAGCACAAGAAAGTATTCTTTTCTTGGAATTATGCATGCAGAATGTGGAAAATAAGATGTAAACAACAGGTCTATGTGATGATCATGCACAGATGCAACAGGTGTGTGCGACCAGATACAAACATTTTTTGTTCTTCTTTTTTTCTTTTTAATTTAAAAAAATATATTCCCTGGCCAGCAGGGCCCCTCCCAGCCAATGGGCCCTAAGTGACTGCCTTGTTTGCCTAGTGCTGAATCCTGTTCTGCCCACACCCAGGTCCTTATACTGCTTAAGGTGAAGCTAAATTATCACTTCAGCATATTTTACTCTAGCAGTGTAAAATTTCCCTGGAAAAACAAATAAAGTCCATAACAGTAAAACTAAATGTTGTGACTTGCCTCATGTAGTTAGACTTCAAATACCTTGCCTTGTATCCATTGTCCATTTTTTTCTGTTGCAGCTGCCCAGTCTTAATATATTATTTCAATGCTAAGTAGTCTCAGTACCTCTGCCTACTGAGACGCGTTTCTCACAGAGGGACCTCAAAATGTATAGCTAACTGCAAATCAAACTAAAGCATCTCCAGACAGACCTAAGAACATTAAAAAAGTATAAACTATGCTACTCAAAACTGTATATTACCTTTTTAAATATAACTACTTTGAAAACAGTGATATAACCTACAAAGCATTACAAATAAGTTTAATCAGAGTTTTAATCTGCACAGTGTATTTAAAACTAATTAATTCCGAGATCAGCATGCACACACCTAGCGGAACACTCCCCAAGCTCCTGTAATAACAATCTATTCTTATTGTACTCTTAACAGATATGTGTCATCTAATACCTATAGCCCCATAAATAAACAATGGAAATTGTCTGAATACAAAGTTAAAATATAGTATAATAACCAGGGCATAAGTTTCAGCCCCTACATACTTTTCTTATATTCATTTCAAGCCAAACTCAAAATAAGTTATCAGCTTGTGTTACTTCCTTTAAAGTTATCAGTATTTGTCTTACCTCTTGTCTTGTAGTTTTACAAATTGTCTTCCTGGTATTTACTCCACTGTGGGCAAACCCACTCCATTCAGCCTTTACTACACTCGGGCTTCACTCTGCTCCTCTACCCTACCCCCCCAAGTTCCACCCACTCCCACTACATCTAAACATGTGCCTATGTTGATTCTGCCTCCTCTACTCATCCTCCTATACTGTACCTAACTACACTAACCAATTACAAACTGTTCTCATTATATCATCCCCACCCACTTCTGTTCTAAATTCCTTCTCGAACTTCACTCTGCTCCCTCCCCATCAAAACCTACCTGTTCTCCACACTATTATCACTGTTCATTACCTCACCTCACCAAACTACAAGATTTGTGCAACACTAATCATGCTGTTCCCCTCCTGTATTACCTTATTCATCCTCCTCCTCTCATTCTTAACAACAGCACCAGAAATAATAATAAATAAGCACACCTCAACTATTACTTCATCCTTACATGTCAGCCATCTTCCTACTAGCTACTGAAAAATCTATTCAAGTTTATTTCCTATAACTCCATTCCGCTGTCGTAACCCAAAAATAATAAAAAATACCAGTCCCAATGTCAAGGTAATACTTCTACCCATTTCTACTAAACTTGCCATAATAAAAAAAAAAATTCCTTCGCCACTACCCATCAGTGTGGTGACATCCATCCCAACTCAGGTCCCAATCAACCCCCAAACTAAGGAATACACCCTAAAGGTTTAAAAATAGTCACTCTAAACCTTAGAAGCATATGCAACAAAATTACAGATTTGACTGACTGGATGACTCAACACAACCCAGATATCCTAGCTCCAACAGAGACATGGCTAAAGCCTGAAATAAAAGATGAAATAAGAAATCCAAACCAATGCCTAGCTAGACAAAATGATCCTTTAATAACACATAAAAAAATCAACCTGCACAAAGCACCTCAGACTGAGTCATATTGGTGCAGTTCAAAATGCATTTAAATGAAAAACCAAATACTGACATCATATCCTGCTAGTTTAACATGTAAAAAAGCCTTGAGTATTTAAATCCTTAGCAAATTATGAAAGGGTGTCATTAAATGAGATACACAGGGCATATTCCAAAACTGACATCATGTTATTTGATGCCTTCATGCAAGATGCACTTACCCTTGATGAATATGATTTTTTGAAAGTGGATGTACCTAGGATTATTTGAAAGACATCAAGAAATATTTTTGAAAGGGGTATATGATACATGCTATGTATTTCAACACCAACTGAAAAATGCATTTTACAAGTGTCTCAGTAGTAAGAATTGTGGTTTTATTGTGTTATGTTTGTGTATAAAAATAGCTAATTTTACTTTATTCAAAGTATTTTATGTGCATTTTAACAGTTAGCATTTTTATAAAAATTTATATGGTAAGGATTTAAATACTCAAGTCTTTTTTACAGGATATGATGTCAGTACTTGGTTTCTCAATTAAATGCATTTTGAACTGCACCAATACGATTCTGATGATGCCTGACTGTTAGAAGGCAAAAGCATTCAGTCTGAGGTGCTTTGTGCATGTTGATTTTTTTATGTGTTATTAAAGGATCATTTTGTCTAGCTACGTGTTGGTTTGGATTTCTTATTTCATCTTTGGTATTTACCTCTGTTTCCACTGAGGGACATTTTCTTGCCCCTGAAATAAAAGATGATGAAATACTACCCCCTGTTTATAATATTATCAGGCTCAACAGAGCACAAGCAGACAGAATAGCTGTAATCTTCCTAAATATGTTCACAGTAACTACCTATACAGGCACAATCCCATCATTTGGAAAAGAAGAAGTCTTAATCTCATTCCTAAAACTTAATAGATCCAAGAGAATATGCATCACTGTGCTATATATCCCCTCCAGGACAGAACACTCCAACAGTTGAAAACATGCTACTATGGATAGCAGACACAATCACAACTGAAATTATCTTCCTGAGTGATGTAAACATTGACTGGCAGTCTTTATCTGCAAATTCAGCAATCAACAGCATGAACCTGTTTGGATTCACTCAGTGTATTAATACAATAATAAGATATGGCAAAAATAACTCCCAACAATCTATCCTTGACTAGATTCTGGTTACCAACCCATGTAATTTTACCTTCTCAGGTACCCTCCCAGATACACTAAGTGACCACCTACCAGCTTATGCCAAGAGAAATATTATACTATTAACAAAGGAACATAAGCTCAAAACTGTGCATTATCTCTTTAGTTTCTCCAAGTTCCTCCAAACAGTCTTTCTTTGAAGTTCTGAAAATGATTACCTGGTCCATCCTAAAAAGACTCCTCTTACACTATGCAGTTGAATACTTCAGTGCAGCATTTCTAAATATTCATAAAACCTTCACCCCACACCATACACAAATAATTAAAAATGAACAAAACAGTGGATACGTCATACCTGGAGTACGGATAGAATTAAAACATAATTTATTATACAAACAAATAAAAAAAGTAAAATAAGCACTTTTGTCTTTTAACATAAAGATTATTTTAATGCCTTGATTGGTATAAATACTAAAGCCATGTGTGTGCCAAGCCCCTGGCAAACATATGCTGTCATTCTCCTATTAAACAAATAGAAAAAGATTTGAAATTTAAAGAAGTAGATGACCATAAAACTCATATGAAACTGAACAATAATAAATTTAGTTTAATTAAATATTTCTGTTGTTGTCCAGTGCTGCCTGTTAAATAACATGTTACTCTGTTACATCTCCAATGATTTTAATTTTAAAAAGTAACTGATGGATATTTGATCGTTCAATCTAGGCCAGTTCATAGCATTAAGTTTCAATTGCCAACAAAGTTTGAGTTTTTCCAAATTGAGTGTCCATGGTCAAAGGAAACTTTAATGTTACGAACTGGCCTGGGTTGAATGATCAGCTATCCATCAGTTGTGTTTAAAATTAAAATCATTGGAGATATAGAGTAACATATAGTTATTAAATGGGTGCACAGGACAACAACAATAGTATTTGTTTAAACCAAATTTATTATTGTTTATTTTCATATGAGTTTTATGGTCATCTAGGTGTTTAAATTTCAAACTTTCTTCTATTTGTTCAATAGGAGAATGACATTGTATGTTTGCCGGAGGCTTGGCACACATGTAACTTTATTCAAATGCCTTGATTGGTATAAACACTAATATTTTTTTAAACTTCATTATCTGAGGAAGTCTTTAGATAAAAGAATGAAATCGCTTATTTTACATTTTTTTTATTTGTGTGTATCATAAAGTTTTATACTATCCTTACTCCAGGGGTGCCATATCCACTGTTTTGTTCATAGTTTTCAATTTCAGCCTGTTCTTCTGGATTAGTAAATAATTAAAAACAACTATATCCCATGGCTTACCAATCAATGTAAACTCTTTATGAAAGACAGAGACAAACCATGGATTAACTGGCAAAAGAATAAAAATGACAAAAATCTGCAACTATTCAGACAGCTACAAAACCAAGTGAAGAAACAAGTTAATAGAGATAAAAGTTCTTATTATACTCAGCTACAAGATAGTAGTTATAAACACAACCTTAAACAATTCTGGTCCTCCAAATCCTCTTTCATCAACCCAGGTACTAAAAAGGGATCCAAGCCCATACCAACATTACCCTTATTCAGACAGCTACCTATTTCAATACATACTTCATAGAATGCATAGCCAGCATAACCTGAAACACAGCTAACACAAACCCTTTCATGCAGCTAACTTCCCCCACATTAAATCCTAGCACATCTCCTTCACAAAACTCATGTACCTGCAACTGTTCCAATACACACATAGACATCTCCACCCACTTTACCTTTGAACCAGTTTCTATAACTCTCATAAAAAAGCTTTTACATAAACTAAAACCTTATTCCTCCTCACTCAACAACCTTCTCCCAGAATACCTAACTTTAGATGCAGATGCAATAGCATACCCAATTAGCATTCTTACTAATAGAGCAATTACAGAATCCTGTGTCCCTAACTTTTGCAAAATGGCATATATTATCCCTTTACATAAAGGTGGCAATTCCACTGAAATTACAAATTTCTATCCCATAGCCATCCCATCTCTCCTGTCTAAAATAATTGAAACATGTATACATCAACAATTTTTCCACTATCTCTTACAAAATAAGCTAATCATCAATATGCAACATGGACTTTGGCCAGACCACAGCACCTCCACTGCATTACAATCATTTACAGACACTGGCAATAAAGCTTGCAACTCTGATAAACTTGTATCTACAGTATCTCTAGATCTATCAAAAGATGTTGACATGGTCTTTCACACTAAACTCCTCAGTCAACTTTCTACCCTGGGTCTATCATCTACATCTGTTCAATGGTTCTCCAGCTACCCTGCCAACAGATAATAAGCTGTAAAATAGCAAGAGTCCATCTCTACATACCTTGCCACTTCCACAGGAGTCCCACAAGGATCCATCCGTGATCCTCTACTATTCAATATTTTTATCAATAACCTACATTCTTCTTCCTGTGAATGCACACCGATGCAATATGTAGATGACTTTACTATCATCTGCTCCTCAAATACCTTAACTCACCTCCAAGAAATCACTCAACAAGCTGTCATCTCCATTTAAACCTTGCTTACAAAAGCCCAACTCTTAATCAACCCCCCTCCAAAAAACTCCTCCAATATACCCCAAAGACTCACATCCCTAACAAAGCATCTTTCAAAATCTTTTCAGCAAATGGCACTGCAATTCAATTAGTTCACCATACCAAACTATTAGGAGTTATAATAGATGATAACTTTAAATTTTACCTCAACATCAAAGCAATATCAAGAAAATCCATCAGAAACTATGCATAAGTTACTGAGAACACCCATGAAAATTACTCAAGCCAAAACCTACCTTCTGCCCTCCCTACTCCATGGTGCCCAATTCTAACCAATTTACAGTCATCCATAAAAAAACAAACTTGAAAGCTGCCATAACAAAATTTCCAAGTTTGCTACTAATTCAACCTAATGTACCCATCACTATAAAACTTTGCATACACTTAGCTGGCTGGAACTCACCCTCCACCTTTCCTACATTCATCTTATAACAATACATAAAATCATGCACAAACCATTGGCTTGCCCAGCGCTTACCCTTTAAATTAACATATTTCCTAAAAGAACTCTCAGATCAGAAGGCAAACAACTTCTCACCATAAATAAATCAAATAAATCCTCTGGATAAAGCGTATACTCATACTCAGTAGCAAGAAATGGAACTCACTACCTCTAACCACCAAACTTATTTCTAACCTACCCACCTTTAAATTCTCCCTAAATGAATACTCTGTAAAATCATGGACCTGTTCTTGCACTATTTCTGGCTGAACTTACTAACTATATGTCATTCATCCCCCTTCAACCTAAGTCCCACCTCACAACCCTCTCCAACCTCCTACTCCACTCCTTTCTTTCTTTTGTTTTTCCCACTACCTTACCTTATCCACTTTCTCTCTGCAGACCTTTCCTCTACCTCTTTGTCTTTCCTCCCTACTCACCTAAGCTATCAGAAGACACCCTACCGCGCACTCTTCTTATAATCTCCTTTTCTCTCCATCCTTATTTTCTTCTATAACCATAATATGAACACCATCTCTCATACTAAGACATCATTAAATTTCCCCTCACTGTCTCTAACCATGTAATCTCTTAATATCTCTTTTAAATATCTTATTAGAATTGCCTCAGGTCTCATTTATCAAATACTAATCAATCTAACAAATAATATAAATAATGAGTTTTTTCCTCATGTATTTTCTCCAACAGGTTACCATTTTTAGTGCACTCTACTAAGAAAAAATGTGTTCCATGTTTTCCTCATTACAATGTCTTTTCACTCCTTTGTTTTGTAGTGTTACGTAATAATTTGTGATTTAAAGTATTAGTAATTGATTTTTTGATAGATTGTGATTGTGAAGTTTTTCTTTCTGGGCCTCCATTGAAAATGGCCACTTTTTGACCCAGTCAGACTTTTCCAACAAACAAATGTCAAATAAATAATAACTAAATAAATAAAATGTATTGTTTGTGTTATATACAATGTGCGCTACAGTAAGTATGCTCACAATGTAACAGCTTTCTTTCTCAAGATAATTGTTTCAGTATACATACTTTGTACCTTAATAATGTATTAGCAAGTTGTAATTATGCTTATACAGTTGTATGCATTCAGTTTTCTATGGTTATAAAAACATCATTGCTGTTGGGAAGCCGCAAAGTGCTTATTCTATATTCACTATTTACTCAGAATCCTGCCCGTTTGTTCAGGGCCTACACATGCCATCTCAAGATATTTAATGTCATACGTAATTTGCACAACTCAACTACAATTATCTGGGGAGGACTGATGGTCTTTAACTGCCTTGGAAGTGCCCTGTTTTGTAGACAGCACCAGTAGAACTAGCAAATTTTTTCTATGAGTTGACAGTAAAATCCCTTCACACAGGCCTATTAATAACAAAAATTCAATAAGAATTAGTGGTGTGAAAGCAAAACATTATAAGCTCCATACAACTCCTGTTTATATTTATCTAAGAGTGTGTACAAAAATATGAATTTAATCCACCTGGCTGACCCTTGGGGGTCGGCACCTTGGAATACTCTAGAAACTCTAGCTGGGGTATAAAAAATGAAATAGGTACTTCCAACCAAAAAAAAATCTCAATTTACCAGATTTGGAAGCAGTCCTACACAATCTCAGCAAGCCAGCCCAGGCTGTGGGGGGGGGGTGGCTATCTGTAAATCCCACTCTCATAACCAATGAAAACCATCGGTCTTGAAAGTTTTAGTATTTATTAAAATCTTATATGGACTATTAAGAATTCTTCTACTGGTGGCATCCATGCTTCTGTCTTGAAGTAGCCAGATGACTATAGGGGGCCAGTCTCATAACTGAGAGTTCATAAATTTCAACTCAGTCAACTTTTGAGATAAAATTTCTTAAATTTTACCCGTTATTGGCATATGGCTGCCTAGATGATCAATAATATCCTCCTTACTTCTCCTCTCTGTTCCTTGTAAAAATTGCTCCCAATATCTTGCCTGGTATTACCTAAGAACTTCCTAATCTGCACCAATCCTAGAAGGCTTCCCTTAATCAAGTTAAATTTGGCACCTGCTCAGGTAGCCAATCAAATGCCTTGCATTTGAGTTAATCATCTTTTTTTCCACTCATTTGATATCCTAGTAATACTGGACTTTCGCAATATTTTCCAAACTCTAGCCTTATACAATTTCTGATACAACCCACACTAACTAACCAGTTGTTGCCATAAGCCTGTTCTTCATTACCTGGAAGTATAGCACATAAAATAACTTAAATGAGACATCTTCTAAGTACAAGTCTAGTATTTCTAAACCACCCTTCTATGCCACGTAAGTTAAGAATATCACATGAAACACACAGCTTAACGTCATTCCATACAAAAGTCTGAATGTGACAAATGATTCACCGAACATCTTCAGCAGGAGGAGGAAGGGCATACTCTCAAGTGTAATATACCACTAGGAAAAGGATAAACATGTAACTTCCTGGACTCTTTGGGGCATATCTGGTGAAACTGTGTCCCATCTTTTGATCAAAACATTAGCCTTTTCCATTACTGAACCAAAAGTAACCTTACTTGTTTCTGTCAAGCAGAGGCCCAATCTATTTCCTATGTATACTGATGATTGGTTTTCTCAAAAAAGGGGATGTCTAGTTTTCAAGGGGTTACTAGGTTGATAGTTGACAAACAACATTCTAGTCTTGCCTTTATTGATCCTATAACCTGGAAGTTGACCATAGTCTTCAAACACCTGAAACACCATGGCCAGATCCTTTAAAGGCTTGGATAAATATAACATCAAGTCATCTGCTTACAGGGTTAATTCTTACCTGTGTACCAATACTGTAGTCTGCATAAGGTGCTTGCCTGAGCTCTAGGAACAAGGGTTCAATGCACAGGACAAAGAGTAGTAGCGAAAGAACACAGCCTTGCCTTCTTCCTCTGCTTACATACTACTCATTAGATAATTATATACCTATTTTCCCCTTGCCAGAAGCTCCCATGTAGAGCAACTGGATAAGGTGTACAAAGGAGACAGGTAACCCAAAACCCTCTAATACTTTAAACAAGGATACTCAATGCACTCTACCAAATGCCTCTATGGTATGCCAGCTTATTAAGGTAAGAAGAGTTTCTTTAAGAGCAGAGTTTTCTATTAACAACTCAGAGCCAAAAAAAAGTCAAATGTTGATCTCCCTCAAACAAAACCCATTTGGTCTATGAGTTTCAGGTTTGTCACCAATCTAGCCAATCTACTTGCTAGCATAAAGGAAAAGAACTTATAATCATGACTTAGGATTGATATAGGTCTACAGGAAGAGACTAAG
The DNA here is from genome assembly GCF_019279795.1 of Protopterus annectens. Classification (NCBI taxonomy): domain Eukaryota; kingdom Metazoa; phylum Chordata; order Ceratodontiformes; family Protopteridae; genus Protopterus; species Protopterus annectens. Next base: position 182,979,457 of record NC_056731.1, on the reverse strand, counting down.
GTGGAATATTTGCCAAGTTTCAGAATTACTACTATTATAGCCTTTTTCTATGATATGAGTATATTGTAATTCTCTAAAACATTAGGAAAGATAGTCAAAATTCTTTGTATAAAAAGGTTTGGTCTAATTTAAATAATTCATCATGGATGCTGTCGTCTTCTGACATCGTATTAATGTCTAAGACAGCAAGAGCCAGCTCCAGCCTTCCTTCTGTAAGCAGGGTCACTAAGGTTAGCTGCATCATTTAGCTCCAAGGCAGAGGGGGGTGCTAATCCCAAATATGTCCCTCTAGCTAATGGTTAAAAAAGACAGGTCGTATTTCTGCATACAGTGGATATAAAAAGTTTACACACCCCTGTTAAAATGTCAGGTTTTTGTGATATAAAAAAATGAGACCACAATAAATCATTTCAAAACTTTTCCCACCTTTAATGTGACCTATAACTTGTACAATTCAGTTGAAAAACAAACAAATCTGTTAGGGGAAAAATATAAAAAAATAAAAATGTACAATATGCTGGCTGCATAAGTGTGCATACCCTTAAACTAATACTTTCTTGTGTGTGCACACCATTAAACTAATACTTTGTTGAAGCACCTTTTGATTTAATTACAACATTCAGTCTTCTTGGGTACACACCTGCCATCAATTAGAGAGACTGATCAACCCCAAATAAAATTCAGCTGTCCTAGTAGCATTTTCCTGACATTTACTCAGTTGCCTGCTACAGCAAAAGCCATGGTTCACAGAGAGCTTACAAAGCATCAAAGGGATTTCATTGTCGAAAGGTATCAGTCAGGAGAAAGGTACAAAAAAATTTTCACAGCATTGGATATACCACTGAACACAGTGAAGGCAGTCATCAAAAAGTGGAGAAAATAAAGGACAACAGTGAAGTTGCAAAGAACTGGATGTTCCTCCAAAACTGATGAAAAGACAAGACAAAAACTGGTCAGGGAGGCTGCCAAGAGACCAACAGCAACACTGAAGGAGTTGCAGTAATTTCTGGCAAGTTCTGGTTGTGTACTACGTGACAAAAATCTCCCTTATTCTCCATATGTCTAGACTATGGGGTAGGGTTGTAAGAAAGAAGCCTTTTCTTACACAGAAAAACATTCAGGCCTTGCTAAAATTTGCAAAACAATTCAGCGTCTCCCAAACACATGTAGGGAAAATGTGTTATGGTCTGATGAGACCAAGGTTGAACTTTTTGGCCACAACTCCAAAAGGTACATTTGGCGCAAAAACAAAACTTCACATCACCAAAAGAACACCATCCCCACAGTGAGGCATGGTGGTGGCAATACCATGCTTTGGGGTTGCTTTTCTTCAGCTGAAACTGGGGCTTTAGTCAAGGTGGAGGGAATTATGAACAGTTCCAAATACCAGTCACTTTTGGCCCAAAACATACAGGCATCTGCTAGAAAGCTGAAGATGAAGAGGAATTTCACCTTTCAACATGACAATGACCCCAAGCATACATCCAAATCAGCAAAAGAATGGCTTCACCAGAAGAAAATTAAAGTTTTGGAATTGCCCAGCCAGAGCTCAGACGTAAATCCAATAGAAAATCTGTGGGGTGACCTGAAGATGACTGTGCACAAGAGATGCCTTGCAATCTGACAGATTTGGAGCAATTTTGCACGGAAGAGTGGGCAAATATTGCCAAGTCAAGATGTGCCATGCTGATAGACTCCTACACAAGAAGACTGAATGCTGTAATTAAATCAAAAGGTGCTTCAACAAAGTATTAGTTTAAGGGTGTGCACATACAACAAAGTATTAGTTTAAGGGTGTGCACACTTATCCAACCAGCATATTATACGTTTTGTATTTTTTATATTTTTCCTCTAACAGATTTGTTTGTTTTTTAATTGAATTGTACAGGTTATAGGTCACATTAAAGGTGGGAAAAGTTTTGAAATTATTTATTGTGGTCTCATTTTTTTATATCACAAAAACCTGGCATTTTAACAGGGGTGTGTAAACTTTTTATAGCCACTGTATAACACCATAAGACAACTTAAAGGCGGTCTCTGATTTTAACTACTGTCTTTGTCACCACTTAACCGTGAGTTTGAATGTCACATGCTTAAAAGTTTTTTTTAAGAGCTGTCAAATTTTTGGACTCTCAAAACTTTCTTCATCTGATTTATTTTAGAATCTAGTGCATTGAGCATTTTCCCCTTAAATCACCAGCTTTGGTTCTAGATCCCATTTAGCTTTCATTCTCTGCATCCATCAGACTGGTTTGAGTTGTCCTCACTCAACCTAGTCCAGTTTTGCCTGAAAGTAGGCAAAATGTCCTAATTTTCTTACTTCCAACTTAAACCAGTCCAATCCTAAAGCCAGAATGCCATAATAGTCTAAACTGCTCTCCCATATCTACTGAATCTTCCTATTAAACCTCTTCTCAAAAGCCTTTCCTTTAGAGGAATAAAGGTTCAAATTAGAAATCCATTCCCGTGTAGAGCTAGCTAAAGTCATCTCCATGAATAAGGAAGCATGGTCAGATAAACACAATGATGTATAAAATGGTTTGTACAGAAAATTATTATATTCCTTGGTTATCAAATGTTTATGAGTTCTATACCAGGATTTAGCTTTAGGACAAAAACTAGTGTATATTATCTAAGGGAGGGACAGCAAAGTGTTTACATCTTCTAGTCTAACCATTTTCAAAAAAGTCTTTAGAAACTTCCCCATTGCTGGGGACTCTATAAGATCTTGGACCATTAGGCACGTCTGCTATAGAAAAGATTGTGTTTCAGTCACCTGCTCATAACCCAAACTCTCACATTCCCCAAAAAATGTCTAATTTTGTTATTAATTACTCCAGGAAGAAGGTAAATATTTAGGACAGAGATAAGTGTCCCATCAAGATGTCATTTAACCATTATATAACAGCCTTCTCTATCATAGATGCATTAAGGTAAAAAGGGGTACCTGCTTTGATCAAAGTTGCTACACCTCTGCATCTACCACCAGGATAAGACACTGAAGCCAGCAATGTGTAACCTACCCTGTTTAATTTAGTGTTCACTAAGACTGAAGTATGCTTCTTGTAACAAAACAATGTGTGCACCCTAGTATTTGATAATAGAAAAAACTCTCAACCTCTTAACTGGGTGAGAAAAGCCATTTAAATGCCACAATGGAAGCAATATAAATGGGGACATTTTAATCACAAAAAAATGCATATAATTCCTCTTTTCAGGTATATCCCCTACCTTTTGAAAAATCATATCTTAACAAATCCCAAGAGGCAGCTTGTAAAAGTCAAAAGGAAGATTATGCATTTTTCACAGTGAGCATGACTATATAAAAGGTATCCAAAAAGCTGATAACCCAGGTCCCTATTAAAATGACGAAAGTTTGAAAAATTGAACAGCCAAATAGACGAATATGCAGTTACTCGAAATCGGTTTTGTGGGGGGGCTGCACCCCCACACCCCACGGTAATTGTATATACCAACTCCGAGATCGCATTACAGTGAGGAAAGGGCAAATTTCCGATCTTCACTGTACTGTGATCTCAGAAAACCGATCCTGAGTGGCTGAATATTTGGCTTTTTAGCTGTTCGGTTTTTTTTAATATTCGTAGTTCTAATAGGGACCTAATAATGATTACATTTTAAAAAAAATATTTAGGGTGACTACTCAATAAAAAGTTAACCAACTATATACAAAAAATAACCTTATCAAACTATTTACATATGTAAATGAAATAATAAACTTCCTAGGAGAATGCCATATATCTTTCTTAAAAGGGGGAGTGAACAAGAGTAAGTATACAGCTATACCCTTAGTAAAAGGCATCCATGACCAGTTACCTCCCTCACTCAGCCCTTCCCTTATATTTGTAGCAAAACTTTTTACAAAATTATAAGAATCCTAGACTACCAGTAAACTACCCTTTCAATCTGACTTCCTTATCCAGCTTAAAAAAAACTGTAAATTTAGCAGTAAATACGATTATTTATTTATTTGTAATGCATCTGTCTTTGTTTACTAGGAAAGTCCTATTGGGTAATATCTGTTTTCAGTGGAGGCCCATGTTGTAAATCTCCATTTGTTTTTACATTGCATTACACTTTGTTTTAGTTAAACACAGAGTGGTTACAGTTTTATTTAAATGTGTACGCATACAGTAGCTACATTTATACATTCTAAGATTTTACAGAGGTAGAAGTTACTAAAGAGAAAGCCCACCTGCAGGTATGTATAAAAATTGTTTTGTCATTTCAGTGAGAGGTTGAGAGTATTCTGTTGAAGGAGAATGCTGAGCACAACTTGCAGTCTAAATTGTTCTCATTTCCAAATATCCAAAGTATCAACGAAATAGATGTAGGCCAGATCGATAAGTCCACCGATCATGTTTCCTCCCAGTTAATGCATGCATCAATATCTGCTTCAGTCCCTTAGACCTCACTTCCTCACAAAAATCAAATTTTAAAAACTGGCAATAGTTTACTTAGTGTTCTTACTGCAGTGATTGTGAGATATTAAGCAATCTCTTCCTGAAGACAGGGAATAGAGCTGGGGCAAGCTTCGTGACCTTGCATGCCAATGTGGAGGAATTTACTTTGATCAGGACATACCTGCAATATGTCCCCTTGATTTGGTTACACTTGCTGCCATCTGCAAAGCACTTCATCTGGACTAATAAAAGTTACTAGACCACCTGGGGGGCATGTCCATAATAGTACTGGACAGAGTAATCAAAATTGCCATTTAGCCCTTCTACACAAATGAGTTGTAAGCTGACGCTTGTTTCTGTTGAGTAAATGTGGCGACATATTGCTCTCAAATCTCCACCTTTAAATGCACTGCCAGGAGCCCCTTTTTAGATAATATTTCCTCGATTGTGAATGTCTCAAAATAAACTAAAATGTTTTGGGGCATCTGGGCATAGAAGTGTTGCAGTATAAAGGCCTAATGTGTCCTTTCTATTTAGATTTATAAAAGTGGCAGGAGGTAACTTTGTGCAGACAGCAATTTGTGTTGTCATACATTATAGACAATCTCTTCCCTTATACAGGTAGACATTTCTGTCTCTTGGTTACTATCCTTTAGCCATCTTTTCAAAGTTAAGAAATTGTAATGTTGATTAATTAATTAATTTTCTTATGGTTTTGGATGTTAATTGTCTGTATTGCATGGATCTTTACAGATGCTGCACTAAACTTGTTTAGCAAAAAGTGTTTAATCTTGAGGGAAGCACTTAATGCATGCATGCATGACTTTACATGAATTTTTAATATTTTAAAGTTTTAATATTGCCTATCTAATATTAGCAAGCGTATTACACTAGACAGCATGGTATTAGAATTGACCAGGATGCCTAAGAATGAATATCTGCTGCTGGCACTGACTTTCTGGAAGGGCAAAGGGGAGGGACATCAACATGAATGTGAGAGATTTCTAAGTACTTGATGAAGCCAGATAGCATATTCCTCTCTCTGTATTCTGCGTGAGAAAATGAAGTGACTAGTAAGTGCAATAGCAGGGACTCTGAAGCAATATGTTCATAAATAATTCAGTAGTCTTTTGGAAGACATGAAAATGTACTCAGAGCAGTAGCTGAAATGTCATATATATATTTTTTTCTATTTTATTTTACAGTTTTTTTCAATTTCTGACTGTGCCTACTTATTTGCACTGTATTTGAAAGCTGAGATTTGTTAAAGTTTAACTGTTTGAAATAGGAGAGGGAGGGGGTTGAAATGGGGTTGATTTAAGTCTTGGACAGTTTGTACTTTTCTTTTCCATGGGGCAGCTATTGCAGTTGCATAAAACCCCTATCATCGGCTCTTTTAGAGACAATTCCCTCCTAATGGCCAGTACAATACAAATTATTTAAAAGACAGCTATATAAAAACTTTAAGTTGGCAGTTTGCTGCTCAGTTAATTGTTGACTTTCTTTAGGTTGTTTTAAGAATTATCTTCATTGAAAGACTGTTTTGTATGAGGTTAAAGGAACTATTAACTAAAGCGTTATGTTTTACCAGGAAAGACTTTCAGATTTCAAGACAGTTTAGTATATGGTGTATAAGTGTTAAATAAGAATGGCCTTCTAAACCTGGTATTAATCATGCCCTCAGACTGAACTGTTCCTGGAAAAGTATATACTGCATATTAAATAAATTAACCACAAAAAGGAGCAAAATGGCTTTGCAGTAAAAAATCCAGTTCCCAATGTAAAATAGCAAAAACAGCAAACCTCTGTTTCCAATGTAAAACAGCTTTTTCAGCTCATAAAAGTAGTATGCTGCAAAGTAAAGCAAGTGTAGCTGGTTCTTCAACCCAAAAAGAATCGCACAAAAGTATAATCCAAACGAGAACTTTAATAGCTAGCTAGAGTTAAGCGCTTTCACCAAAAGGCTTTTTCAAAACTTCAACAACTGCCATTAAAGACAAAGCATTTAAATATACAATGGAAGAAGTTCATTGGTGCACATGACATAGTTAATTGACTTAAACTCTAGTTCATTTACATATATACAGAAATCCTTCTGATATACTTCTAAAATGCATTTAAAAAAGCTAAGATAGTTTATTCATCATAATACAGAAGGACATAGTATAAATACACATCTATGACCTAAATCAAATGTAAAATAATGTAGTGAAATGTGGTAAAATATCCATAGTGTAACATGAAGAGAATAAAAAAGCTAAAATGCGAAAGATTCAAGTGTAACTATATAAAAAATGCTCTATAAAAGTCTATATGTGCAACAGGGCTCAGATATATGATAATACATAAATTAAAATAGTGGTGCAGGTTAGTGTGTGTATAAAAAGGGGGGGGGGAGGACAACTAAGTATGTAATCTAGAAACCCTTTTGCTTACACAGTAAATGGTTTAACCTGAACTCCATCAATGACACCAGGGAATATGTCTGCTCAAAGAGGGGACAATCCACCTCAGTTCACAATGGTGATACAGGTAGATGTGTGTATGAAAAAGGGGAGGGAGAAATAACTAAGTAGGGGGTCTAAAAACCCTTTTCTTACGCAGTAATGGTTTAACCTGGACTCTATCATTGACACCAGGGAATTTGTCAGCTCTAAGGCGGACAATCCATCTCAGTTCACATTCCAATAAATGTGAATCAACATCTCCACCTCTGAGATTAGGTTCAACTTGTTGTAGTACACTAAAGTTAAAGTAATGGTCAGGTCCTGTATTTCTAACATGTCTGGCAAGTGCATTATGATCAGATGCTATCCTAATATTGTAGACATGTTCTCTTATACATTCTCTAAGTTGTCTGCAAGTCTTGCCTACATAAAATACCGGACAAGAAACACACTTAGCAATATATACTACATTATTGCTGGTGCAATTGGTGCCAGTATTAAAGTAAACATTTTTTTGTGTTGTCGGGTGTTTAAAAATGTCACTGTTGTCTATATATTGACATTGATTACAATTTTGGCAGGATATTGTATTATGGTCAGATCTTGGTTTCTGGTAACCATGTTCTACTAAAGGGCGATGGCATAAGGTCCTTTTTAGATTGGGTTTATTCTTGTAAACAAACCTTGGATTATCACCTACTACTTCCAAGATTTGGTCATCCAATCCAAGGATTCCCCAATGTCTATGTACTATCTCCTTGATCTTGTCAACATCTCTAGAGTAAAATAAGGACAACTTAACATTATCACCCTTACTGATAGCTGGTACTGCTTCAGATGCTTCTTTCCTTGAAAAATAAGGTTTAGCCACTGTATCTCTCAACTTGTCAACCTGATTCCTATTCCTATCTATGTCTCTCATCACATATTTTCGTTCCAATAATCTATTTGTAAGTGATTCAATCTCTTTGGAATGTCCTGAGGGACATGGGTTCAACCTTGATGCTCGCATAAACTGCCCTTTCATAATGTTCTCAAAAACATATCTGGGGTGCATACTATGTCGATGCAACAGTGTATTCCTAAAACAGGGTTTCCTATACGCTGATGTATTTAATAAACCACTAGGTAATCTATTTATGCGGACATCTAGAAATGATATTTCAATACTGGAATAATTAATAGTAAATTTCAAGAAATCCGTTAGTCCATTAATTGAATCAAAGAATTCCAGAAGGGATGCTTCATCTCCTTTCCAGATAAAAAAGAGGTCATCTACGAACCGTCTGTAGTAACCCACATATTTCTGGAATAAAGTTAGCGGAAAAAAGAAATTCTCCTCCCAGTCTGCCATCACAATGTTGGCGTAGCTATTGGCACATGAAGTGCCCATAGCTACGCCATCTTTCTGTATATAGATCTCCTTTCCAAAAATAAACATATTGTTCTCAAGAACAATCTCTAAAAATAAAGAAAGTAGGTCCACTGTCCCTTCTTCAAAATTAGATTTACTACGAATATATCTTTGAAACATTAACATACCTTCTTGGTTAGGAATCATAGTGAAGAGACTAGTAACATCAAGTGTAACCAGTAAAAATGGTTCCCTATCTTTCAGTGTTACAGTAAACTCATACAAGTCAAGCAAAAATTGTTTGCTATCTTTAAGGATATATTTATTACTATCCACTAAAGGTCTAAGAAAATATTCTAGTAGAATAGAAAAAGGCTCAGTTAGCCATCCTTGCCCTGCTACAATAGGTCTCAAAGGAGGGGAAGTCAATGACTTGTGAATCTTCGGTAAGCCTTGTATTACTGGTATCAAGGGATTCCTAACTCTAAGATATTCAAATAGGGTATCCGAAATAATATGACTACGATGGAGGTCATCTAGAGTGTCATAGACTTGGAAGACTTTTGTACCAACCTCTAAAAGGCTAATATTACCATAGAATGTTCCATCACTTAACATAGAATCCATCATGCTGATGTATCTAGTGGAGTCTAAAATCACTATGGGGCCTCCCTTATCAGCTGGTCTTATAACTATTGAGAGGTCATTTCTGAGATTGTCTAAGGCTTGTTTTTGTAAATAAGTAAGATTGTAATAACGTTTTTTAGTAGTATTTTTACTTCTGTTATCATAGTACTTATATATATCATTCTCAACCATTCTGGAGAACGTCTCTATAACTGGATGTATAGTTGGAATATATAAACTATTAGGTCTAAACCTCTCCAAATCTCTTTTCTCCTCTACTTGGTCCTGATCTCTAAAATTCAATTTCAGTTGGATATTCCTAATAAACATCTTTACATCTAAAATAGAGTCTGTTAATTCACTATCTCGTGTAGGGATAAAACTTAGGCCCTTATTTAAAACTTCCTCTTCAAAAGTACTTAAAGGCCTGTTAGACAAGTTGACCACTAGGGTCCCCCTGTTTTCTCCCACATTTTCTTCAAACTTGGTCCTGGATGTTCCTCCTGACCCTTTCCGTTTGTTCCTCCCTCTGCTTTGGGATCTCTGTCTCCCTGAGAAGGATTTGTTGGCTATGGGGAAAGGGGTACATATGGGAGATCTACTATTACCAGTTCTTGGGAAAATATCATTCAGTTCCTTCATATTCTTCTTCCTAACTACTGGTTCATTACTTTTATCTGAGAGTATGTTAGCCACTTTCCCTTTATCTGTAATGGGACTTGCAGCATCCTCTGAGTATACAATATGTACCACATCTGATGTATTTTCATTCGTTATAGCATTGGTAGTAACATCGACATGGTTAACCATTGTTACTGTTAAGTAATGGTGGGATAACATCCTTAGTAATACATGTATTATTTACTTCAGAACAAATGCACAGCTTTTGTTACATTAACATTATTGTCATTACTTGTTTCAGTTACATTTCTAAATACATGTCCATTACCCTGTTCTTTGTTGTAACGTGGCCAAGTAAAGACATTCCCATTTTGGAAATCCTGTATGTCCCTCAAAAGTTTATTCTTTTTATTTCAAGAGTTCTCTTCTCAAATAATTGAACATTGTCTAGTAGTTTCTCCATACCATATTGTGCCTGAGGACTCTGAAATTTATTAACAAAACACTCATATTGTTCATTTACACTTTTCCTTAAAAGTTCCTCTTCATGAAAATGAAACTCATTGAGGAGTCTCATATAATTAAAACTGAGTTCTAAATTGAGCTGTTGCCATTTTAGCAACAGCTCAGGAAAATTGTTACCTGAGGTTGGCATCTTGAGAACGCGTAGACCTCGAGGTATCACGCGTCTCAAGACATGCCTCAAAATGTTGCCGTTGCAACTGGAGCCTCTTTAATTTAATAAAGTCAAATTCCATCTTATCAAGTTCCCTTCCTATCTCTGCGATGTCAGAGATAATACCAGCTCCAATTTCTGGTTCAACAAGTAATAAAATGTTCTCTGTAGCTGTTAAACAACTCCTGAAACGTGTTAACTTCCGATTAGCGCGATCCAGTTCCTCTGGTCTATAGGGTAGTTCCACATTCACATCCGATGGACTGCTAGCCATTCCTTACTGCAGGCGTTAAATAGAAATAGAATAAAACCAGGCAACAGATTTCAAGACAGTTTAGTGTATGGTGTATAAGTGTTAAATAAGAATGGCCTTCTAAACCTGGTATTAATCATGCCCTCAGACTGAACTGTTCCTGGAAAAGTATATACTGCATATGTATACGTATATATTTTTAATATCTTGAAATGTAAATGGGCTTTCTAACCCAGCAAAAAGAACCAATATTTGTAAATATGTAAAAAGTTTGTTAATTTGTGTTGCTACAATAATCTCATTTTTCAGACCCCAATAATTTAGAGTTAAGCAAATTTGGTTATCATTTAGTTTAGTTTGCTTCATATTCTTGTACAGATATTTACACTGATAAGACAAGGGAAATCTTTTGAACTGACGCAAGAAAGAAATAATAGAGCAGGGTAGACATGTGGCAGTAAAGGGTAGGTTGGCAAGTAAGGCATGTACTCTTTGGAACATCTGAAACAATGATAGAGTTTCTTTGGGACTGTGATGTCAACCAGCAGGGGTTGTTACTGTTAGATGATGTGCATTAGAGTCCTAATGTCCAGACTAGGGAAAAATATGAATAAATATATAAACATAATGAAACTGATGGCTGTACAGAGGATGTTGAATTAGTCATAACCGGCAAATACTTGTTTTTCATACAGGTTTAGCTCATGCATTACAATTAACAAAATATTTGTGGCAAATGAATATACTTATTTGATGGATAAATTGTACAGCTTTCCAAAAGTACTCACAAGTCATGCTCCTTTACAATTAAAAATGCACTTGGATAGATTCCAATTTTACGATCGCTTGACAGTGAAATTATTGTTATTATTATTATTTGTCAGGGAAAGAAATTCAAATTGAGTGTTTAAATTTTAATATCACAGTGGTCTCATTTAAAGCTACATGTTCAAGGATTAATTCCAGAAAACGGGACACTATCAAAACAGATTTAGTAAAGATTCTGAGGGAATTTGTATCGGAAAAATACAATGAATAGGTAGAAAGCTGGGATATTATCAAGCTGAGTTAATCAGTGCACAATATAATGCAATAAAGAAAGCTATCAGTGCAGAACATACAACGATATACAAAAAAAAATGAAAAAAAAACATGATACATAAAGTTGAAATTTATAGAAAATCTCTTAAACTATGGAACTTTGACATTACTCCTACAAATCAAAAATACTAGACAATTGTTAAAGTTGAGACAACTAACAACAAATTGGGTAAGTAAAATACCACTTACCAATGGGATACTGTGACTTTCCTTGAGATATATTACACTGTATTACTAGATTTTAAGAACAGCTATATGTGGAGACATGTCATACAAGCTATTAGGAATTTGTTTCTATTTTGTTTTACTTCTGCACCTTGGAATAAGCCTCATCAGTTACATGCAGACTCCTTAATGAAAGAGTTTACATTTCAAGAAGTATAAGAGGTGTTGGCTGTATGCAGAAAATGTAAATCCCTTGGCCCTAATGAAATGCCTGTGGAAATATATCTAAAGGCCAAATAAATGTTTTTGAATAATTTCACAGTCATGACTATGTTGTTAATTCAGATTACCCCAAATACTGGAGGCGGGCAATAACGGCTGTCATTTTGAAACCTGGCTTTGAACCTCTTCATGTAGATTCATACCACTCAGTGCATTATCAAGCACAATTATACCATTTTTCACTGCCATCTTACCTACAAGGTTGTCCATAATCCTTTTCCTGTTGATTGACTTTGACCAAATGGACAACTCATGATAGTTTAATAAAAACATGGTCATTACTTGAAGATGACACAATAATAAGACATCCTTTATTAGAAACAAGTCCAAATGTTGATACTGAAAATCGTTTGGCAGAGTGAGTTTGCAGTGTACTACTGTGTCTTTTTCAACTATTATTGTAACTGAGATTTGTCTGAGGGAGTTTGTTAAGTTACTTCAGTCAATATAGCAAGGGGACTGATAAGAAAAAAGGGGTCTATATCATATGTTCAAAGTTTTATAACTTCAAACATTAAAATATCGAATTTAAATGTTCAAAGTTATAAAACTTCGAACATATGTAAAAAAAAAAAAAAAAAAAAAAAAACAAATGACTGTAGGCTAGGGGGGCAAGACTCTCTGAACCCCCTGCCCGCTCTTTATATATACCAATTCCGAGACCGCACTACAGTGCAGTAAGGGATATCTTCCCTTTACCACACTATAGTGCGGTCTCAGAGTTGGTATATTTAAAGAGTGGGGAGTGGGGGGGGTGCAGGGGGGGCTTGCTCACCTGACTACACTAGTCAGGTAAGTTCTGTTTGTTTGTTTTTTTTTTAATTATATGTTCAATGTTTGAAACTTTGAACATTTAAATTCGATAATTTAACGTTCGAACTTTTCAAACTTCGAACACATAATATAGACCCGAATAAAGGTAGGGAATATGCTTTCTCTTTAATTTAGGAGGAGACAACACACAAGGATACCCACACTCTACTTCTGTTTGTTCTTTATTTGGAATACTTGACAAGCAGGCTAAGACAAATCCTAACTAATGGATACAGGTTATAAGGATTAACATATGATGTCTCTGCACACAGATTGTCTTTTATTATACTTACCTGGTCTACACTAGGATTTGGCTGTTGTTTTTCAAGAGTTAGATAAGTCTGGACGAATGAAAATAAGACCTGTAAAGTTAAATTATATTGTTTCAGAGACAATAGTTGTAGAATGTTCCTTTTTGACAGAATGTTGTATAACTTATTTGGGTTTAAAGTTTGCTGGATGGATCCATGAAGTTAAGTTTTGGGGTATTTTAGGGAAAAAGATGTTGCTTAGATATAACTTATTTGGCACAAAATATACAGGTAAAACAGTGGTTTGTGATCCTTTTGATAATATATGCCTCACAAAGTATTCATTTGCTCTACTAGTAGTTTTTTTTTTTGTAAATTAAGGAAGGTTACAGCTATATTTATTTGGAAACAACAAAAGCTGTGGGTGGCCTAGAATATTATTATTATTCCAGTGGATATGGGGATCAAAAACAACCAGTACTAGAGTCCCAGATTGCAAGTTGTATAATATAGTAGTAAGGTTATTATCAAAAGACTATGAAGCTAGCTAGAGTACGGTGGGGAAAAGGGGTTTTATGTAATGCTCACAAGGAAGTGGTCTTGTAGAAGACAAAGGTATGCAGCAATAGCTATGGCTGTAATGCCATTCATTAAAGAGAAGACAAAGAAGGTGTATGGCTTCAGGGATCTTGCATATTAATTTGGCAAGGAGATGGGAAATATAGACTGTGTAAGTAATACATTTTAATAGATTTCTAAAACTGCTATACTAGGAGCAGATGATGCGGAGTACTATTTCCTTTACATAATATTAAATATGAACAGAGATTAGGGAATAAAATGCATTTTCTAGTGAAATCTTTGATTTATTACTGACATGTTTAGAAAAACACAAATTATGTACTGTGGAGAGAGGATTTGCTTTTATAGGTGAAGTGATGGTTTGACACAAGGCAGAAAGAAAAAACACAGAAATAAAGTTATTTGCACCATCTGTATCATACTTTGTGGAATGAAAGCAACAGAAACCAAGAAATTTAAACTGGTGTAAAAAGGGAATCTACATATATCGATAACTTATCACGAGTGGGTGAAAGTACTGCTAGTCCCTAACTTTGCTGCCAGATTCCCCAACGTTTTTTTGCAATGTTTGTTTAAGCATTTTTTTATATTGGACAGACTAACCGAAAAGTATCACACAGTAAATCCAAGTTGTAGTAGGTATAATACAGACATGTTAAATTATCCCTATCATAATTTGGGAATGCAAATGAACTATTAACTTTAAACAAAAAAGAAAAGAAAAAATGGGCCATCCAAAGCAACACACTTTATTCAAATCTACATAAATATTTCAAGATTACTTCTCTTTTGGACTTCACACTTACTAATTACTTTATTCAATTCGAGGGAGAATTTTTCATCAAATATCTGGGGTGGCCATGGGTGCAGTCTTCGCCCTCATATACACTAATATTGTTTTGGCCAAATGGGAGGATATTTAAATCTTCACCGCTGAATTTTTTTGTCTAAAATACATGGGTACTTTAGATTCTTGGACAACATCCTTATTGTCTGGATAGGGACTATTGACCACTGGATGGAAGTCATTACAATATGGAAAAATTCCATTATTTTTTGAGTTTTAGTTGTGCTATGGGGACAGAAAACATTAACTATCTTGACATTAATTTGTAGAAGAATTGTAGACTTAGTTGCTTCACCTCAACAGTTTATAGGAAAGATATTTTCTCTAACTCATACTTGCATTTCACAAGTTGCCAACCAGCTCACCAGACAAAATCAGTAGTTAAAGGTCAGATGGTGAGACTGTCTAGACTTATAACTGAACATGAAACATTTACTAATGACATACATCAGCTTATTTGCATGTTGGTGGTTAGATGATATCCTATTGATTTGCTTATTAAAGTTAAAGACGAGGTGCTAAATTTACGAAATTATCATTTTACTCTGATTTTAAAAATTAGATCACCCTGTGATTTTAGTACAGTTGATAACATTTTGGTTAGAAATACTGGTGTAACTCCAGGATTGTCTTGCCCCATTTTTTTCTGTTCCGTTTAGCACTGATGTTTTTAAATATGTTAGTACTATGAGATTTAACTGATAAATTATTTTTCCACCTGAGCTAAAAGAACTTTTGGGGCCAATGCCACTGGCAGTATTTAGTAAAGGTAAAAACATTAAGTCATTGCATGAGAAAGATGCTAGCAGCTGGAAAACTGATTATTCCTGGGGCATTATGTATAAATGTGGGTCCTGCAAAATATGCAGGTACATTCACGAGAGACCATATGTTTCTGTTGTTAGTTATGAAAGAACTATTACATGCGCTGGAAAATGCAATTTTAATACTTCACATGTGGTTTATCTCACCCTATGTATATCTTATGATAGTTATTACATAGGGAAAACAAATAGGAAACTTAGGGAGAGAGTCTGTGAACATCTATACGATGTAAGGAAAGAAAAGGCCACTAATGCTCTCTTTAGAAATAAAAGTAGGTGCCTCAGTTTTAAGAAGTTTATATTTTTTGTAATTGATTGAGTTATTTTGGAACCTTTCAAGGGTGAGTATAAGGAATTAACATGGCAACTGAGGCTTAATACCTCAGCTCCACCTGGCATTAATGACACTTTGTCCTTTGCATGTTTGTTAAAGGAAAGCATTTTGTGCCTCTGATAATATTTTTGGTAACATATATTGGTTGAATATTTATTAGAACATTTTATGGTATATGTCAGCATTACAAGTTTTAGGCAATTCTATTATTAGAACAGTTTAGCATTTTAATGATTTCATTAAATATAACTTACACTATATATTTATAATTTCATTTATACAGTTATTTATGTAATTATTTATTTATTTGTTTGTTGTGGAAAATGGATGATTTATTGAAACCTGTATTTTTAATTCTGGAACCATGTTATCAGTTACGTCTACACCACTACTGGTGGGTTACCACTATTTAAATGCATGTTTCTGATAGTTCACCAACTCTGATGAAGTCCTTTCTAGGATGAAAGCGCTCAGTTGTATTCATTTTATCTTGGGCTTTTATATAAATTCAAATAAAGTCTGTTGGTTTGGATGGCCCGTTTTTTTTTTTTTTATATATATATATTTTGGGAATGCCCCGTGTTTGATCTACCAAAAACAATACTTGCTGGAAACACATGAAGGAATCTGGTCATGAAAGATTAATGTTACTGTATCTTTTTATTTTAGAATAGTGTACATAATTTAAGCACATTACCCAGAAAAGAAAAATGATTGCTAGGTCTTACAGAGTTGGCTACAAAAGTATATATATTACAACAGAATAGAAATAAGTAGCCTGCCCAACAAATGATGATAAAAATAATAATATCTGCAATATAAGATCTAGAACTGGCTGCAGAGAATATGAGTTTAAGAGAAAACAATGCAGCAAAACTAGCTACTTGGGTTTTGACTACGACTTTGTATTATAGCTTTAATGGTCTTTTTTCTAATACTTTGAAGCCTCCATATATTTGATAGATAATATAAAGAGTACATTTATGGAAATGGGTTTGACTTTGGTTTAGGGGAACATTTTTTCATTTTGGTATTGCAACATATTATAAATGCTTGCAGATGCTTTTTAATGACTATATAATGCGCTAAAAGTGTTGTTCCAACACACCCCCTACATTGTTTGTACTTTATATGACTGCATGAAATATTTATGTTTGCAGCTGCAAATGTTATCAGTGAGTAAAGTGAAAAAATATTCTACACTAAGGAAAATTAATTTATGCAAACTAGTCTTTTAAATCAAAGTCAGTTTAGATTCAAGTTAAATAGCCCATGAAGTATACAAAGATGAAATATAAAGATTTTTACGTAAGCAGATATCACTCCTAAACCAAATAACTGCGTCTGATAGTGTATTGAAATACAAACTGCTATAGACATACAGCCATACATATACAACCATCCCCAGTATAACACATATACATACACACACACACACACACACACACACACACACACACACACACACACACACACACTCATTACTATAGATCAAATGTAATGGTATGAATATCCCTGCTTGGGAGGCAGAGTAGTAGGGTCTGGAGAGAAAGTCAAGACATTATAGTCAGGATTTAAAAATTTAAGTTATCATCTGTAGTTCCCACATTTATTGCATGAGCCTAAATTTAACAGTATTCACCTCGGCACCTTCTCATACTTTGAATAAACTCAGAGTGCATATACTAATGGATTTTGGTAATGTCTGGCCTTTGCTGATTAAGAAAACTGATAGGATGCTTAACACATATCAGTCTAAACTAAAAAACTTACTGCCTATCAGTCAATAGTCTCCAACTACTTTGGCAAACTTTACGTGAGGAAGTGATAATTAAAGGAGCTTTTGCATAACAGTAGTGTTCTTTCAAGTAAATGGAGAAAAAATGCAAAATATTACAGAATGGCATGAAAGTTTTGAAGGAAATGAAAGAAAAAGATTGTTTTTGCCATTTTGTTGCATACAAATCATATTGCAATGCAGAGAGAAAAGTGGTCAAGAATATGGTAAAATATAAACAAAATGTCTCCATCTTGATTTTTATTCAGTAGCCTGAATAGTATACGAAAAATTCTGTATAATGACAGAACAAATTTAAAAAATACCCAGCACTGTCACCTTATGCCAGCTTAGCAATTCTGCTTGAATGATTCTTACATTGTTTGGTTGTTCACTGATTAAGCAGACTACTTTATAGGTTCATAGGTTCATAGGTTCATACTAGGCTATCTGCCCGAGGGCATTTACAAGCCTAGCCATAGTTTTTTAGTTTGGAGAAACTATGCCCATTATTTAGCTGTGCCTCTGTCGAGCAGTGACACTGAGGTAACCCCTGGGGTGTATCTGCGATCTCCCATCCATTGGTCAAGATTCCTCTTGAACAAGGCCAGCGAGGTGCTCTGCCTCACATAAACCGGGATTTTGTTCCACAGCATAGGGAGTCTTTGGGTGATGAATCTATCCCTCCAGCACGTCCTATTAATAACCGTGTCGAGGTTTAAGTCACCCGCCCTTGTGGCTCTGAGGGATCTAGATTTTTTGAGATGAAGCATGTTCATCAAATCTGGGTTTGACATGGCCTTGTATGTTAGGCATAGGTCACCTCTGAGTAAGCGGTACGCAACTGAATATAACTGGAGTTCTTTCAGTCGTGCAGCATAAGACAGATTTTTGAGACCCTTTATCCTTTTGGTGAGGAACTTTTGTGGCCTCTCCAGCTGCTGCAAGTGTCGGGTCAGGTACATTCCGAATGGGGCATTGTACTCGATCATTGATCTGATGAGTGATGAGTATAGGGAGACTATGACTTCCCTTGATCTAGATGTGAATCCCTTTATGATAAGATGGGCAATGTAGAAGGTCTTCCTAACTACTTTAGCAATATGAGTGTCGAATGAAAGGCTACTGTCAACCTGGGTTCCCAGGTCCCTAATAACTTCTTCTGTGTTCAGGGGATTGCCACCTATATGGTAGCTAGGGGTAACCTTATTTTTCCCGAAGGGGATGACTATGCATTTTTTGGCATTTAACTTGAGGCCATGGCTCTGGCACCAGTTATCCATTTCTGTGAGACCCTTCTGAAGGATATCTGTGTCGGATGTGTTCTCAACTACGGCGCCCAGTTTGCAGTCATCTGCGAACTTTGTCAGCCATAACCCTCCTGTGTTTGCTTGTACTTCAGAAAAGTAGATGCCAAACAAGAGTGGGCCCAGGACTGAGCCCTGTGGGACACCACTTGTGACAGGCTTAGAGTCTGACATGGCGCCAGCAACTCTGACCCTGTGGGTTCTGTCACTCAGCCAGTTTGCAACCCATCTTGTAATGTATGGGTTTACATTTAAGTTGATGAGTTTTTCAATGATACCCGAGTGGGGTATTGTATCGAAAGCCTTCGCCAGGTCTAGGTAGGCTGTATGGACTGCCTTCCCCTCGTCAATGGCCTTGGTGACTGTTTCAAAGAAGTCAACCAAGTTTAAAAGGCATGATCTGCCTTTGACAAAGCCAAACTGGGTTGGATCCAAAGTCTGCAAATTCCCTATGTCTTTATTTATGAGATCCATTATGATCCTTTCCATGGCTTTGCAGATCAGGCTTGTCAAGCTAATGGGATGGTAATTACCAGGGTCGGTGGAAGCACCGCCTTTGTGGAGTGGGACCACAGTCGCCACTCCCACTCCGGAGGTGAGACTAAGATTAAACAGCTGTCCTAACTGTGGGTTTAATTCCTCGTTGAGTTCATGGAGCACACAGCCGGGGACACCATCAGGTCCCATGGATGCTGTGTTCTTTGCCTTGGAGAGAGCAGTTCTCACCTGGGCGAGATGCTTGGGGCTACAATCATTTGGTATAGATATCTCTTCTTTAGGCGGGAGGGTGGGAGAAGTTTGCACTGAACCTGTCAGCCAGTATGTTGGCAATGTCTGTAGGATCAGTAATCTTCACATCATTTTGAACTAATTCTGAGCATATCTGGGAATTTCCTCCTAGGTTTCTGACATAGCTAAAGAATGCTTTATGGTTGTCTTTAGAGTCCTTAGCTATTTTTTTCTCAAAATTAGCTTTGGATGATTTTATGAGAGCTCTTAGCTTTTTACTTATAGTGATCAGTGGTGTCTTACCTTTTAAGGATTTTGCTCTATCTTGTAGTAGCTTTCTCCTTTTATTGTAGAGTTTGTTTATGGCTGGGGTCCACCAGACTGGACGCTTGCCTTTGGTACAAAGAGTCTTTGTTTTGCTTGGGATTGCCTGATCCATGCATGCCTGCAGGTGCTGGTAGAAGGCATTTGTAAGTGATTCAGCGGTTTGAGTAAGGGGCCTTAAAGGAGACCACACTAGTCTTTAGAAGTGTGAAGTCGGCTTTCAAGAAGTTCTTTACTGTGGTCTTTTTCATTTTGGGTGGGGGATGAGGACCTCCAGCGAGATTAGTTTGTGATCAGATCTCACCAGTGAGGGGTATACTTCATGCTGAACATTGTGCTCCCATGTTCGTGATGATGAGATCAAGTATGTTCTCTCCTCTTGTGGGGATGGTGACTAGTTGTTCCATGGCATTTGAGTTTATGAATTCCAGGAACTTTTGGGCTAGAGTGTTTGGGCTTGAGTAGTGTTCCCAGTCTATATTAGGGTAGTTGAAGTCACCTAGTATGATGGTGTTCGGAGGTACATTTATCCTCCAGTGTTTTTAGGAAGGCCATGTGAGGTTCCTGAGTTTGCGGTGGCCTGTAACATGCTACAATTTGCATAGCAGTCTTGCCAATGGTTAATTGCACCTGGATGGTTTCCGATGCATCGTGCGATGCCACCAATCTTGAGGTGTGGGTGTCCTTGATGAATATGGATACCCTCCTCCTTTCTTGGTATTGTCCGGGTTTTGTGGCCGGAACGCATGATATGAGGTCAAACCTGATAGTGCTGGGGTGCTCTCAGGAGCCTTGAACCAGGTTTCTGTCACAGCACAGACATCGATGTTCTCCATACTGAGAAGGGCCTCGCATCTTGAGGTTGAGACTTCTGGCATTGAGCAGCATTACCCTTAGTTTTTTCTTTGTTTTGTTCTAGGGTGGTAGGTTTAGAATTTGAGCCTTGCCTAAAAAGGCACTATGGGGTGGCAAGAGCCTTTGCCAAAATCCGAATCCCAGGGTGACAAGTGCAAGCCGTCCCTTGAGCAGCGTGGCTTGTCCAGCATGTCATCCCAGGCAGACAGACATTGGATCCCCTTTGAATGACACCAGAGTTTAAGCCAATTGTTAAAACTGATCATCTTATCTCTGTATTGTGGCATCATTCTTGGTGAAGGTAGGATACTGCTCAAGGTCAGGGTCATACCTGCCTGGGCTACATAATCAGAGAGCTCCTCTATGTCTCTTTTCATGTAGTCCAGGGAGGTACATCTCAGGTCGTTTACACCAGCGTGGACAATGATTGAGTCGTACTTGTACCTGCTGTTGAGAGACCTGAGTGCATGCGTTATGTGGCGGATTCTAGCACCTGACAGGCAGCTTACTGTGACCCTCTCCTTACTCAGTCTGGTGAGCGGGACGTCAGTGTGTCTGACTATGGAGTCACCAATGACTAGGGTGTCTGGCATAGTGTTTGGCCTTAAGGGCTGTGACTGCTTGACACTCTGACTGTGTGGTCTATGTGATGCAGGTGTTGTGTTCTGAGGTGGTAGTTGTTTGGGTGTCTGCTTTGGTGGCCTCTGCTGTTTTGGTAGATTTTTGATCAGAGCCTCCGAGTATGTCTTTGTGTGTTTATGTGTATGATTTGAGGTTGTGATGGTATTATGTGAGACTGGGTCTATAGTGTGTGTGGTTACCTTTTCCTCCTGTCTGGTCTTGCCAGTCCTATGTTGAGAGAGCTCAGCCTCCAGTTTGGCCGTATAGTTGCATCTCTCGCATGTATTTGTGTTTTGTGGGAGGAGGAGAGGGTTGTCTGTGTACATGAGGCAATTGTAACATTGCCTCAATAATCCCAGGTTCACCAGCTGAGCAGGAAAGGATACTAGCAACTGATCCCTCGACATGCTAGAAGGAATAGACAAAAACTTAAAGAAAGGTTTTGGGGATGTGGGTGACCGAGAAATGGGGTTTGCTTTTTTTTGGGGTACTATCTATAACAAGAGTGCTGTATCGAGGTGATAAGTACTGTAGGAGCAAGTGCTTAGCTATACAGATAGAGAATAGTCTACTTGGGAGTCAAGTAGAGATAATTTTTAGTTGTAGGATACACTAAATAGAACAGTAGTACACTTTGAGGAAGGTAGTTTTAAGGGAAAATTTGAAGAGTGAACTTTAGGTAGCCCTAATAGTTTAAATCTGTAACCGCGCTGCCCTAGTGTGTAACGGTAGAAGTCCAAGCTAAAAGCGGCGCTGCGTGCTTTATAGCAGGGGGCTGGAAAAAACAGGAAATGACCCAAAATGGCCAACAAATTACAAGTTGCTGCTTCTAACCACTCCTCTGAGGACAACAAGCAGCTCAGTACTCCCCACTCCCACTGGTGAGTAAAGAAACTACCTCTGGCCACACAAGAAAATGGAGGAACACAGGAACCAA
The DNA here is from genome assembly GCF_019279795.1 of Protopterus annectens. Taxonomy (NCBI): domain Eukaryota; kingdom Metazoa; phylum Chordata; order Ceratodontiformes; family Protopteridae; genus Protopterus; species Protopterus annectens. Next base: position 182,957,309 of record NC_056731.1, on the reverse strand, counting down.
ATGCAAAGCCCAGGGATCAGCAAAATCTGATCACTGGAACAACTAGCAAGTAAAGTTTATGAAAGGAGAAGTATTTTTTTGGTTTTTTTTAGTTTTTTTTCAAACAGGAAAAAATGCAGTAAATGCTTTGTTTTCGACTAAATTGCTATCAAAGGCTGGTACACTTGAGTGTATTAGCCTGTTAGTTACTTTTAAGCAATACTTTAGCCCACAAGTGCAATCAACAATATAAGCTCACAAACACAGGAAAATAAGGCAATAAAACAGTAATAAAGGCACAAACAGTAGTCGAAGAGCTTAAAAGATCGAAAAATGCAAACAAAAAGTTTTAAAATATACTTATGATCAAGAAAGTTGCTTTTTCTGCTCTCTGCTGGCTTAGGAACTCTGCAGGGGACCACGAGGAGCTATGCCAAGTTCTCTAATGCCAGAAAAGAACAGGAAATGACCCAAAATGGCCAACAAATTACAAGTTGCTGCTTCTAACCACTCCTCTGAGGACAACAAGCAGCTCAGTACTCCCCACTCCCACTGGTGAGTAAAGAAACTACCTCTGGCCACACAAGAAAATGGAGGAACACAGGAACCAAATGCAAAGCCCAGGGATCAGCAAAATCTGATCACTGGAACAACTAGCAAGTAAAGTTTATGAAAGGAGAAATATTTTTTTGTTTTTTTTTAGTTTTTTTTCAAACAGACAGGAAAAAATGCAGTAAATGCTTTGTTTTCGACTAAATTGCTATCAAAGGCTGGTACACTTGAGTGTATTAGCCTGTTAGTTACTTTTAAGCAATACTTTAGCCCACAAGTGCAATCAACTTAAACATGAGAATACTGCACTTAATTTATATGACACATCAGTCAGCTTATGTGGTTTATGTTGCCCACTGTGTGTGCAGTTAATTTTATGTTTTCAAGACCAAACAGACTCTTTGTGTTTTACATTTTTAACACTTGCATGATTTAAAAGTGCAAAACCGAAACAATGTATTGGTGGATGTGGGTGAAACATGACAAAACTAAACTATATTGTAAATATTTGACATTTTACTTAAATGTCCATTGAAAGAACATGTCAAATGGACTATTAAAGTTATGGCAAGGTATGAATGGTAATTTTTCCCTTAAGTCTTTTGTTTGCTAGGTCAATTTAGTTCCAAGTGTTTCCTCTTCTCTGGTTTCTGTAAGGCCCACATTTGGTGTGTTTAGTTTTAAATGGCTATACTACTATACCAATAATATACACACACACACACACACACACACACACACACACACACACACACACACACACACACACACGCACATACACATATGATTGCCATCTGGTCTCCAAAGAGTTGAAGTTTTGCATCCATGTCAAGAACATTATTACGTTATCAGAGATACGATCAAAATTCTTGATAGTGCAAGGAGATTTATCTGCTCCATGTACTTCTAGTTACAGAAAAATAAAATAAAAAAAGGAAGTGTGCTGGCTTTGAAAGCTGGTCATCCAGTTGGGAACCACTTTATGTCTTTACATATTCCTTTTGTAAGGGAAACAGCAAGTCCCAAAATAGCTTTTTAGTGAGTGGAATGTTCTACACAGCAGAAAGAAATTGAGTTAAAATTAACGCATTCCATGCTCTACTACTGTTTTTGTAGTGGCTGGTACCATGAGCTCTTAGTGGCTTAAGCCAGACACAATCTTAACAGTGCATATTGTTAAACACCATTTTAAGCATTGTTAAGGTGAGATCTTGTGGTATAGTAATGCTGAACCAGGATGTCGTTTAACTGAAATTCGAGTGTAATAATGGCGCTACGTGCATTATATGTATATATGCATGTGTGTGTTTGTGTGTGTGTGTGTGTGTGTGTGTGTGTGTGTGTGTGTGTGTGTGTGTGTGTGTGTGTGTGTGTGTGTGTGTGTGTGTGTGTGTGTGTGTGTGTGTGTGTGTGTGTGTGTGTCTGTGTGACACTAATATCAGCACCTATGTCCCATGTCCAGTAGAGACATAGGTGTAACCCCTGGGGTGAATTTCCGGTTTCCCATCCAATCATCCAAATTACACTTAAATAGGGTCAATGAGGGCCTTCGTTTAACATTAATTGGAAAGTTGTTTCAAAGGTGAGGTAACCTCTGTGAGACAAATCTGTCCCTCCAGCAAGTTCTGTTGATGTCACATACCAGGTTAAGGTCCTTGGAGTGAGTGACCCGTGTGTCATTTAACTTGTGAATGTGCGACATTTCCATTAAAGCAGGGTCAAGGATCACCCTACATGCAAGGCAAAGGTCACCTCTGAGAAGTCTGTATGACATACAGTAAAGCGACAGTCATTTCAGTCTGTCCATATATGACAGATATTGACTACCCTGAATTTTCTTAGTAAGGAACCTTTGTGGTCTCTTCAACTGCTGCAGGTGCCTGGAAAGGCACATACCAAAGGGAGTATTGTACTCTATTAATGGCCTGATGAGGGAATAGTACTTGGGGGGGGTTATGACCTCCTTTTTTTTCTGGCCTTAATTATGAGATGAGCAGTATAGAATGCCCTTCTTACCACTGTGGAGATTAAAGGTAAGGTTGCTGTCAACCTGGGTGCCCAGATCTCTCACTACTGGATGCATGCTTAGGGTATTGTTATTGATGTGATATTTATAAAAAATGGCACCCTTGCCAATGGGGATGATAATGCATTTTCTTTGCATTAGGTTTAAAACCATGACTTTGGCACCAGTCATTAGTCTGCGTAAGTCCATCTTGCAGGAAGAAGACATCTTTAGGGGACTCAGTGATTGTTCCTAGTTTGCAGTAATCAGCAAACTTTGTCAGCCACAGACCTTTAGCTTTTGTCTGTACTTTGGAGAAGTAGATTCTGAACAGAAGGGGTCTCAGAACTGAACCATGTGGAACACCACTGGTTATAGGTTATCTGGAGGAGGAGTTCCTTATTTTGACTGTGTGAGTTCTACAAATGAGCCAGTTTGCAACCTACCTGACAATATGTGGGTTGATACCTAGCTGGGTGAGTTTATCAATGATGCCTGAGTGGGGGACTGTGTCAAAGGCCTTGGCTAAGTCTAGGTAGGCCGTATGCACAGATTTTGCTCGTCTGGGGCTTTGGTGACCCTCTCAAAGAAGTCCACCAAGTTTAAAGGCATGATCTCCCCTTGACAAAGCCAAACTGGGTGGGGTCATGCATCTGGAGATTTTCTACATCTTTGTTGATAAGGTCCATGATGATTCACTCTATGGCCTTACAGAAAAGGCTGATCAAGCTAATGGGTCTATAGTATACAAAATGGTGCTATAAGTGCTCGAGACAAACCAAGAAAAATAAAAGAGCACAGCGTTGCGAGTCCACAATCCTTATTTAATGTTAAAAAATAATAAAACAACCAGGTTAAGCGCTTTCATCAATTAGCATGACTTCTTCAGAACAAGTTGTCATTGTGAATTTTACATTTAAATACATGTTGCTGGTCTGCCATTGGTTCTAAACCAACCAATTCCATTGATGGAAAGTGAACATACTGGAATATACAAGCAGGAGTTAGGTGCAAAAAAACAGATAATTTCATCAGAAATAACCATATCCACATAACATAAGCAAAAAAGCATACAAGAATATTATCACAAAAGCACTTGGATACAACAAACATTGCTAACACTACTAGACTAGATTTGCCTTTTCTTTAAGAATTGGCATTATAGTAATATGCTGATTATCCACCAGGGCTTAATGAGCATATTACTATAATGCCAATTTTCCATCAATGGAATTGGTTGGTTTAGAACCAATGGCAGACCAGCAACATGTATTTAAATGTAAAATTCACAATGTCAACTTGTTCTGAAGAAGTCATGCTAATTGATGAAAGCGCTTAACCTGGTTGTTTTATTATTTTTTAACATTAAATAAGGATTGTGGACTCGCAACGCTGTGCTTTTTTAATGGGTCTATAGTTCCTAGGGTCAGTGGATACACTCCCTTTGTGCAAGGGGATGACGGTAGCTGTTTTCCATTCTGTTGGGATGAAGCCAGTGCTTAGGCTGTGATTGAAAAGAGTACCCAGTGGTGTTGCTAATTCCTGTTATAACCCATGTAGGACACAGCCTGGGATGTTATCTGGTCCCATAGAGGCTATATTTTTTCCCTGCAGAGGGCATTTAAGACCTGGTTCTTAGAGATATTAGGAGGGGACAGGCAGTAGGGATGCTTTGTGGTATGTGTGGTGGTGACAGGAGAGTGAAGTTTTCACTGAACCTGTCATCCAGCAGGTTTCCTATATCCATGGGTTCTGTATATGTAGTACCATTAATTACAAGTTCCGCACAAATCTGGTCCTTTCTTTTGAGGTTACAGATGTAACTAAAGAATGCCTTATGGTTGTCCTTAGTTAGGAAAGCTAATTTGGATTCATAGTTAGCTTTGGAAGACTTCATAAGAAGTCTTATTTGTTTGTTTAAGTTGAGGAGGGAGTGTTTCCAGTTTTGGTACCATTCCTTCCTACTCTTAGACAGCAATTTATTTTTCTTATTGTACAGTCTGTTGATGGCAGATGTCCAACAGGCAGGTGTACATCCTTGAAGATCTTGGTTTGGTTTATTAGGTATGGCAGAGTTAATACAATTGTAGAGATATTCATATAAAGCATTGGTGCATATCCTGGCATAGGTGTCCATTCCACCAGCAGGGAGGGGCTATGAAGCTATTTATTCCATCTCATAAGAGGTTGTAATTGGCCTTGGAGAAGTATTTTTAGTCTAGTTGTTGCTGGGGGGGGGGGGGGGGGGTTGGTGTTATAGTTAATTCTAACAAGACTGATTTGTGGTCAGATTGCCCCAGGAAGGGCTGCACACTGGGAGTGGTACAACATTCTACCATGCTGCTGAGCACCAGATCCAGGATGTTTGTGGTCAGATTGCACCAGGAAGGACCATACACTGGGGGTAGTACAATGTTCCCTTATGCTGGTGAGCACCAGATCCAGGATGTTTGAGCCCCTTGTGAGAGTGAAAACCAGCTGGTCCAGGGCACTGGAGTTTATAAAATCCAAGAACCTTTGGACAAGTGAGTTAGAATATGTATAACTTACCCAGTCAGTGGATGGGTAATTAAAGTCATCCATAACAAGGGTGTTTGGTTGTATCTTGATTGACTCAAGTAGATCCACATAGGCTGAGTAGATGTCCTGATTCATGGAAGGGATACTATAGCTGGCAATGACTTGAAGAGATGTCTTACCAACAGTCAATTGCACCTGAAATAACTCAAGGGAATAATGCTGTTTAACCAATCTAGAGGTGTATTTTTCTTTAATGAATATTGATACACTACCTCCTTTAGTTTTCATACCTTCAGTTTGTGGTCTGAATGTACGGAAGGAAATATAACCCAGTATGGATGGGGTGCTCCCCACAGCCTTAAACTGGGTCTCTGTGCTACACAAATGTCAGCATCTGCTAAGGTAAGGACTGCTTCTAGTGAGTGCAGTTTCAGGTTTAGACTCCTAGCATTTAGCAACATAACCTTGAGGTTGTTTTTAGAGGGTATTTTTATGTTGGAAGTTTTGCTTTTGTGACATTGCCTAAAAAAGGCACTATGGGGGTGACAAGAGCCTTAGCCAGTAACTGAAATCCCAGGGGTGACAGATGAAGACCATCTCTGACAAAGCAATGAGGTCAGTTGACCATGTCCTCCCAGGCTGATAGATACAGAATCCCCTTAGAATAACACCAGAAACTAAGCCAATTGTTGAAGTCAATCATTTTTTTGTTTATACTGTGGCATCATTCTAGGTGATGATAGTATGCTGCTTAAGGCTAGGGACATACCTGCCTGAGGCATATAATCAGAGAGCTCAGTCAAGTCTCTCTTCATATAGTCCAGTGAGGTACATCTCAAGTCATTCACACCAACATGGACTATGACAGAGTCATAACAGTACCTGTTGTTGAGACACTTAAGTGCATGTGTGATGTGGTGGATACTTGCACCTGACAGACAGCTGACCATGGCATTTTCCTTATCCAACCTGGTGAGAGGGACATTTGCGTGTGTAACAACGGAGTCACCTATGACTAAGATGTTAAGTTTTGTGTTTTGCCTTAGGGGCTTGTCTACTGAGACACGTGTGTGAGATATTATATGTACTATGTTCTGCATGGGATGTATTATGTGAAGCTTGTGTATGTTTGGGAGGCCTCTGATGTTTAGGTAAGCATCTGGTAAGGACCTCTGCATATGTAGGGTTATGTGTTGTTGGTTTGTTTGGTGCTGATGGTGAGGTGTAGGTGCTGACAACCTGCTTAGTGTCAGATGCACTAAATGGTGAGGGAGAGAGCCTGGATTCTAGGTTCTTAATATAGATGCATCACTTACATACTAAATTTGTGTGAACTAGAAAAAGTGAGTTGTCAGTGTACATAAGGCAATTGCTACATTGCCTCACGATGCCCACGTTGACCAGGCTGGCTGGAGAAACTGTGGGAAATTGTCCGTCCATAATGCTAGGTAAATTAATGTGATCAGCAATGGGGAAAGGACAGGAAGGACCAGGTAATTCAGATGGACAGGAGAAGAGGTCCAAATCACAAAGGTTTGGTGTTTGAGACCTGTTCTGGTACCTCAGAAGTTACACTGAATGTTCTACTTGAGTGTGAAGCACAATCACGTGAAACCCCCATTGGAGAACCAACAGTGCACTAAGGGAAATATTAACAGGTAGGAAGTCTGCATCTATAACTGCCAACAGAAACCATCTCTGTGTGGCAGTGTGCAATGGTGTGTTATGCACAAACAAGAGGAAAACAGCTAATACAAAGTAACCAGTGAAAAAGCTCAAACTGAGCCCTGCACCAATGAAATAGCTCAAACTGAGCTCTGAATCACTGACCTTCAATTAGCTAGTCCTACTGTACAGTCCTGTCACGAGGGTAAATGGGGGGAGTCTCCAAAAGAACATGTCCTGATTTTTAGTGCTCAAGTCCTCAGACAGAACTGGATTCAGCCAGTCTGAATCCAATCTATACTATGGCCAACAAAAGTGCAACAAAAGAATAAAAGCAGAATACTTTTTTTCTTAAATTAAATAGGCAGCAGAGTAAAAATCAGTACAGTTTTTCCTAAATTAAATATAGCAACAGAATAAAGCAGCAGAACATATATTTTCTTAAATAAGTAAAAGCAGCAGATGGTGTGAAATACAGTCAAGTGCAACAAATGCAGTAGTAAAATTGAAACTTAAGTGTTCGTAGTTCTCTCGGATGGTTTGGTATATAATCAGAGGAGCAGAGGCTGATTGCTTAACTCTGTGGAGCCTTTCTATATGTGTAGTATAAATTATTTTACTAGGATGTTATACTCCAGAAAATGGTCTGTGTGTGAAAGCCTGAGTGATTTTTATAAGAAAAGAACTTTTTTGCTTGCTTGGAGTTGTCATTTATGTTTCAGTTTTATTTATTATCTCAGTACCAGGAGGACAAAAGCTGTTTTTTATAATTACTAATCTAGTAATGTATGTCTCTGCGATTTAAAAAGCGCATTAAATATGGATTCTATTTTGGTTTCTGTGCTGCTGAACAATGAATGGTGGTGTCCAGCTGTAATATAACCTCCTGTGTAGTATGTTATCTGGGGGAAAGGGGGTTAATACTAGTAGTCATATAAAGTTTAAGTTGGGGAAACTACATCATTATGTAATATGGCACCAACGTATCTGTTTTATTCCTTGATTTTGCATGTCTGATTCATGCGACTTCGGTCATTACTTTCTTTGGTATTTTTCAGCCTTAGTTGCTATTTATAATGAACATTCTCTGGGTAGATATAACTTTAATTCTGCAAATGTATCCTGATGTGTTTATATAGGTTAAGATATGTGATGTTCAGAGACATACATTAAAAACACTGTTGTACTCTTGAAAACTATATATGATAATCACCGCTATGAATTGTGCATGTCTGCTTAATTTTAATTTTAACTTTTTTAAATTAGACTGAACTACTTGAAGATACAAAACATGAGGCAGCTGAGTAATTTTAATTAATAACATGAAATATTATTTATCATATTCTAGAAGTTGAACTGAATGTTCTCCTGTTGGACTCCGTCCTCAGAACAATGAAAGATAAATACTCTAGGTACACAAGGCCAATTATCATCCAATTCACATCAACTGCAGCTGTTATTCAAGACTGGAAAGAAAAATGCCCTCTCGATTTGGGATAAGTTATTAAAGTAACAGTGTCATACTTTTAATAAATTAGATTTTATCTATTATCCTCAAATGCTCCTATACAGTTAAATAACTATATTCCACTGGGTCAACAATTCATGACAGTAATAGTCCCACAAATGCAAACAAGATGAAACAGCAATGAATATCTTTACTTTAAGATGTCTAAATCTATCATACTAAATTATGGGCTGGATTTACAAAAGCTTGCACGGAGTTGTAGAGTAAAGTAAGAAGTCAGACAGCCAATATGTCTGCCGAGCGATCCAGCAACAGCCGGCAGGGGCGTGCATGAGAGCTGCTAAAGCTACTCTTGCATGGACAGCGTCATGGTATGCAAATTACCTCATTTGCTGCTGAAAGCTATGCAAATGAGGTAAATTTGCAATCCAGGAAACACTAACCTGTCCATGGAAAAGTAGTGTTATCTGCAGAAATGTACTCCGTTGGTAACGGAGTACCGTTCTGCAAATAGCTAAACGGAGCTATGACAGCTCCAAATAAAGGATGTGTCCAGTTGAGGAAGCATGCCAATGGCCAAATATAAGGCCATTGGCATTTCTAAATGTTTAAAATTATAAAAATCTAATTTTTGTCCCCGATCTCTGATGTTGAAGCATAGCCCAGCGCCGCGCAAACGTGCGGCGCTTAAAAAAACAAGAAAATAATTTAAAAATAGCCAAAAATAGGCATTTTCACTAAAAAGCTTATCCTGCCATGCAGGTGAATGGCAGGCTGAAGACAACATGGCCACTGAGTACTGGTTGCTAAGGGGGGGAAGGTCAGTGTGAGAGATGTAACCAAGCATTAGTAGGCAATCCTATGCAAATGAGGATAAGGATAGTGAATCCCAATTTTCCCCAGCATGTGACCCATATCCCAAGAGTGTAAGTGTAGGAGTAGGTGAGTAGTAGAGTAGAAGATAGGTGACATCATGAGGCTGTATGTCAGAAAGGCTGTATGCTTATTGGAGCACAGTGTCTTGTGTTTGCCCTGAGTTGCTCAGGATTGCAAGAGGCGTGTCTACAGTTGTCCTTTTTGAAAACCAGAAACCAAAGGTGTACACAGTGAAAATATCTGAAATTTCTTGCAAACGGGCACACAGCGTGTGCACGCGTTTGCGTGCATGTGCGCTCATTTGTGCGGCGCTGCCCCGGGCGGAAACAGAAAGGGAAAAGGAAGGAAAAGAAGTAGTAGGAAGTTAACCAAGGAGAACTAATAGAGCTGCCAGGTGAAATATATCAGAATCAGCCAATTACACAGGCAGCAGACTAGCCCAGCACTTTAAACATTGCAAACAGCATTCTTCCCTGTTTTTTTCCCAAGAAATCTGCAACACTGCAGTATACAAAGAGGGAAAGCTTAAAAACTTTAAAGTCAGACAAAATGTTAGGGGCTGCTCTTGCTATCATAAACCAACATGTGCAAGGTGCTGAGGGTGGTGATGTTGTGAATGCTGCTGAGCAGCCAACAGTGAGGAGATGGAGAAGGGTGTACAGACCTAGGGTAACCTACCATGGACTACATGAGCTGGAGATAGTGGAGCACTATAGGGTGGACAGAGACCTCCTGCAGCAAATTGTTGAGCCGGCCACACCTCACACACAGAACCAACGGAGGGGAACCCATCCCAGTGGATACCAAGGTATGTGTTGGCCTAAGAATACTAGATACTATGAGATATTGTCTTATAAGCCTAATAAGCCTGATGTGCAAGGCCATGGAGTCCATCATTATGAAACTCATAAACAGAGCTATTGAGAGCCTACAAACACCCAACCCTACCCATTTTGGTTTGGTCAGGGGCAGATCATGGTTCCTAAACCTGCTAGACAGTTTTCAAGGCAGTTACCCAGGACATGCATCAATGAAATGAGCTACACATGACCTACATAGACCTTGAAAAGCCCTTTTCCAACATCCCACACACATGTTGTATCCACAAAATCAACAACCTGTGCATAAATAATTATGTCATCTGATGGATTGCCACCTGGGGCACAGATAGATCCCACAAGGTAAGAATTGTGGTCTCCTGTTCAAGCTGGTAACAACTGCTGTCCCCCTTGGCTCAGTCCTGGGAACCCTCCTGTCTGGTGTATACTTTTCAGAAATACAGTCAAACACGAGGGCTATGTTTAGCAAGGTTTGTGGATGACTGCAAAAAGGTTGTCATAATCGATGTTTGGGACAACAGAGACATCCTTAAAAAGGGTCTCAGTCAGACAGATGTGATGTCAAACTTATGGGCTTGAGCTACAGTCATACAAATACCACATAGGTGACAACACCCTAAATATGGAGGTAATAATAAGGGATCTAGGGACACATGTGACTAGTCATCACTACTTCCAGAAACATATTCACAAAGTGGTTAGAAAATCATGCTATATGTTCCCACAAACTGCCAAGGTCTTTGTATGTAGGTCAAAGGAGGTTCCCTCTACTCATCAGTCATCAGACTCATCATAGAGTACCACAACACACTTGCCATGAATTTGACTAGGCACCTTCAGCAGCTGGAAAGACCACTGACGTAGCTCACAACAAGAGCATTACTGGCCACAAACAGTTGCCCCATGCAACAAGACTGAATTTAACTCAATCTGTACTCTGTTGCATACTGTCTACTCAGGTGATCTCTGCCCAACAGACAGGTCCATGTCCAATGCAGAACGGATGTACATGTGCTATCTGAAGTAACCCCAAGCTCACTGTACTATATGCTCTAGGGATATCATCATCACAACAATAAATAGAACATATTGGAGGGATGCATTAATAACTCGCAGACTTCCCTTTCTTTGGAACAGGCTCCCTCCCAACCTACACTAAGATGAGTCCCTCACTGACACTCTTCCAGAGGAGCCTTGATGAGTGTATGTGAAACTGAACTGTCACACCATGGATCACTTCATCAGCTCTACTACACAGAGGCCTAGGGAACTAACTCCATGGGTGGTGATAGCTGCACACTCTGGCCATACTAATATATGCCTTCAGGCAGATAGCCTATTACTTACCTATGTACATATGTAGGGGGAACACAGTATAATAAGCCAAAGATGGATGGGCAGAGATGTGTGTAAGAGGATGACCATGACAGGGAGCCATCCAGGATTGTCCCACCCAGCACACATCCCAATGGCACAAAAGACATGAGGTGCACATCTCACCCAGTGTACATAACAGCCACCAGTATCTGTAAGCATTACAGTGTATGTGGTCTATGTGCCTGCTGTACAACATGACAGTACAATGAAGTACACATCTACTATCTGTAGACATGTACCTGTCACATAGTCTTCTACATACCTATGAACCTATCTTCAATAAGGCATATGTTAGCCTAGGCAAGTTGTGCAGTTTCACCACCCCATTGGGTAGTCTCCCAAGCCCTCATTCTAATAGTTAGTACCCTAAGCCCCTTTCTAGTGGGGCTGCTGATGTGATGGCTGGAGTGAACTGTCTGTTTCCCATCCACTCATCAAGGTTCCTATTGAAGAGTGTCAGCGAGGGGCTCTGTCTGATGTACATTGGGACTCTGTTCTACAGTAAGACAAGTGTCTGGGATGGTACTCTATCTCACCAGCATGTTATATTCATTGTTGTGATGAGGTTCATATCCCTGGAGTGTGTAGGGTGACTCAGTTTTGTTATCTGTAGTTGGAGCATGCTCAGCAGTTATGTGTTGGACATGGCTCTGTATGTTAGGCAAAGTGTGCCTCTGAGTAGGCGGTATGCAACGAAGAACAGATTTAGTTTTACCAGTTGTGTTGCATAACACAACTGTTTGAGGCCAGTAATCCTCTTGGTGAGGTACCTCTGTGGTCTGTACAGCTGCTGGATATGCGTAGTCAAGTGCATCCAAAATGGTGCATTGTACTCAATGATGGGTCTGATGACTTAAGAGTAGAGGGCCACCACTACCTCTTTGGATCCTGATGCAAACCCTTTGTTGATTGGGTGAGCCACATAGGATTTCCCAATCACTTTGGAAACATAGTTGTCAATGGAAAGATGACTATCTACTTGTGTCCCCAGATCCCTTATTACCTTGTAAGTTTTAAGGGGGTAACACCTATGTAGTAGTTTGTGTGTACTTTGTTTTCACCAAAGGGGATCACTATGCATTTCTCCACATTGAGCTTGAGGCCATGATTCTGACACTACACATCTGTCTCATAGAGTCCCTTCTGGAGAATATTTGTGTCATCTGGGGAATCTATTATGGCAAACACTTTACAGTTCCCAGCAAACTTAGTCAACCACAACCCTCCTGTGTTAGCATGTACATTTGAGAAGTCTATACCAAACAGGAGGGACTCCAAGACGGAACCCTGGGGGCCACCAGTTGTTACCGGTGTAGAGTCTGACATGTTGCCAGCAACTCTTAATTTCTGGAATCTATCTGTGAGCCAGTTTGCAATTCATCTTGTGATGTATGGATTCATGCCCAGGTTGGTGAGTTCATCTATGATACCTGACTGGGGAATGGTGTCAAAGGCTGTAGTGAGGTATAGGTAGGCTGTGTTGAGCTCATTTCAATCATCTGTAGCCTGGGTAACGGTCTCAAAGAAATCCACCCAGTTCAGGAGGCGTGATCTGCATATGATGAAGCCAAACTGGGTGTGCTCAACTGTGTGAAGGTTCACAATCTCTTTATTGTTGACTTCCATTATGATTGGCTCCATTGCCTTAAATAGCAGACTCATCAGGCTCATAGAGCATGAATGCCAAGGGGTTTTTGTGGCCCCACCCCTGTGGAGTGTGAAGAATGTTGCTGTGCAACGTTCTAGGGGTATATACCCTATACAGAGCATGTAGAGAGAGGTGTAGGTATCCTTGATGAATATGGATACATCCCCACCCTATGCACTATGATCCAGGTCCTAATGCTGGAAGGTATGGAATGAGTAGTATCCTGGTAGTGCTGGTGTGCTCTCTGGAGCCTTGAACTAGGTTTCTGTTACTGCACAGATATCAATATTCTCCATACTGAGATGTGCCTTGAGTGTGTACATCTGGAGGCTGAGATTTCTGGCAATGAGTAGCATTTAGCTAACTTTGTGGTTATTTGTGTTGGTTATGGGGTTTGGTTTGTCCTGAGTGACTAGTGTTCCACACCTGAAGTCAATGCCTCATTGGTCCCATCTGACCATAAGCTAATTACCCTACATATCCACATTCTGGACCCACCCCGCATTAAGGAAACCATGTTAAAAAATGTCTCCAAAGCCAACTTCATGCTTCTTAAGACAGAAGTGCTGAACTTCAGGACACCCATGCAGATGGACAATACTGTTACAACTACTGAATCCTTCACAATTGCACTTTATAAGCACTTACATGAGTGTATGCATTGTGCTATCCCAAACAGAACCAAGACACTATCCTCCAAGAAAAGGAAGCCAATCTGGTGGTCCCCTGCCATAAACAAACTGCACAACAGAAGGAAGAAACTGTTGCAAAAGAGGGTAAAATCCCATGAGTGGAGGAGCTCCCTGGTCAGCCTCAGGAAAAATCTGTGATCCCTGATAAAATCCTCCAAAGCTAGTTATGAAAACAAAGTCAACACTGATTCTAAAGACAACCACAAAGCATTCTATAGCTATGTCAAGAATCTCAATGGCAAGACTCAGATCTGCTCTGAGTTACAGCACAATGGCATTAAATATACAGACCCAACTGATATTGCCAACAGCCTGGCAGATAGGATCAGTGCAAACTTTACCCCCTTCTCACCCATGAAACAGCACATCTCTATACCGGAAGAATTCAAAGTTGCTGTCATCATGGCTACACAGGTAACAAACACTCTCCAAAGCCAGGAACACAGCATCCATGGGACCAGATTACATCCCAGGCTGCGTTCTACACGAACTACAGAATGAACTGGCACCACACCTACATACCATGTTCAATCATAGCCTCACCTCAGGCTTTGTGCCTGCTGAATGGCGCACAGTGATGGTTATCCCACTACACAAGGGGGGCGCCACCACAGACCCTGGGAACTAGTGCCCCATTAGCCTGATGAGCCTGGTCTGCAAGGCCATGGAACGTATCATCATGGAACTTATAAACAAAGACATTGGTAATCTCAAAACTTTGGACCACAACCATTTTGGGTTTGTAAAAGGCAGATCATGTCTCCTAAACCTGATAGACTTCTTTGAAGCAGTGACCAAAGTTGTAGACAAAGGTAAGATGGTTCACACAGCCTATCTAGATCTTGCCACGGCTTTCGACACCATCCCCCACTCTGGAATTATGGATAAACCCACTAAACTAGGTATAAATCCCTATGTCACAAGATGGGTTACCAACTGGCTCACTGACACAACCCACACTGTGAAAGTAGCAGACTCCAAGTCCGACTTCGTACCAATGACAAGTGGAGTACCACAGGGTTCAGTCCTGGTTCCTGTCCTGTTTGGTATCTACTTCCCTGAAGTACAGGTTAACATGGAAGGTCTCTGGCTAATGAAGTTCCCAGATGACTGCAAACTAGGAGCCATAACTGAGACTACTAACGATGTGGACATCCTACAAAAGGGCCTCATTGAGACAGATGCCTGGTGTCAAAGCCATGGCCTCAAGCTCACTGCCAAAAAGTGCATTGTCATCCCCTTTGGTAAAAACACTGTACCCATGGTCTACAACATAGGTAGTAGTATACTTAACACCGAAAGTGTGATAAGATACCTTGGGACAGAGGTGCATAGTAGACTCTTTTTTGATAATCACATCACCACAGTAATCAGGAAATCCTTCTACGTGGCACACCTCATCACAAAAGGTGTCTCATGCAGAATAAAAGAGGTCATTGTTCCCCTCTACTCATCACTCATTAGATCCATTATAGTGTACAATGCCCCTTTTGCTATGTACCTCACAAGACATCTACAACAACTGGAAAGCCTGCAGAAATACATCACAAAGAGGATTAGCAGTCTCAAATACATGCCATACACAGACCGTCTCAAAACACTACAGCTTTACTCTGTCGCATATCGCCTACTCAGAGGTGATCTCTGCCTAACATACAAAGCTATGTCAAACACAGAGCTGTTGGACATGCTCCACTTAAAGAAATCCCAATCCCTCCGAACATCGGCCCCAAAACCCAGACTGAAATACAAAAGGAGGGGTGCATCCATTTTCATAAAGGATACCCACACCTCCAGGTTATTGGCACAGCACGAGGCCTTGGAGACCATGCAAGTGCAACTAACATTGGGCAAAGCTGCTTATCAGATCGTAGCCTGCTACAGATCACATACCTTGTCTCAGGACCCTCACTCAGTATTCCTGAGAACACTGGGAAATATAAAGGTCCTACCAAACACCATGATATGAGGAGATTTCAACTACCCAAACACTGACTGGGAGAATTACTCGAGTACAAAGTCCTTTGTCCAATGCTTCCTAGAGTTTATAAACTCAAACGGCCTGGAACTGCTGGTCACCATGCCCACTAGAGGTGACAACATACTGGACCTGATCATCACCAACATGGGGGATCAGTGTTCCACACCAGAGGTAAACCTCTCACTGGTAATATCAGATAATGAAGTAATCACACTGGACATCCACATCCCAACCCCCCCCCCTCAGTCAACAAAACCACTGTGAAAAACTTTTCAAAAGCAAACTACACACTTCTCAAGACCGAAGTGGAAAGTTTCAAAGCCCTCTTGCTACAGGATAATGCTATACAATCTGCAGAATCCTTTACAAGTGCATTTTATGAGCATCTACAGGGATGCATGGATCGAGCCATCCCAATAAAAAACAAGACTCACTCCTCCAAAAAGAAGAAACCAATCTGGTGGTCCTTGCCCATAAATAAGCTATACAACAGAAGGAGGAAACTAACACATGATAGAGCAAAATTCCAAAAAGGAAAGGCATCACTGATCATTATTAGCAAGAAACTATGATCGCTCATAAAATAATCCAAGCCCAGTTTCTAAAGAAAAATTGCCAAGGAATTTAAAGATAACCACAAAGCCTTCTTTAGCTATATCAAACATTTAGGTGGCAACTGTCAGATATGCTTTCAGCTACTGCAAATGGCAAAAAATACACTGAACCAACTGACATTGCCAACATCCTGGTGGACAAGTTCAGTGCAAACTTCACCCCCCCCCCACCCCCAAAAGGGTCTGTGTCCATCCCAGAAGAATGCAGAGCCCCAGACTTCATGGACATGCAGGTAAAAACAGCCCTCTCCAAAGCTAAGAACACAGCATCAATGGGACTGGATGGTGTCCCAGGCTGCATCTTACATGAGCTCCAAAAGGAACTAAACCCTCACCTACATTCACTGTTCAGACTCCTTACCACAGGCTATGTACCCAAAGAATGGTGTACAGCAACAGTCATCCCGCTCCACAAAGGTGGTGCCACAACAGAACCTGGGAACTATCGCCCTATAAGCCTGACCAGCCTGGTCTGCAAAGCTATGGAGTGAATTATCATGGAACTCATAAACAGAGACATTGGGAATCTAGATACTGGACCCTACCCAATTTGGCTTTGTTAAAGGCAGATCCTGCCTCCTAAACCTAGTCGACTTCTTTGAAACAGTTACCAAGGCCATAGATGAAGGGAAGGCAGTCCACACAGCCTACCTGGACCTCACTAAGGCCTTTGACACCATTCCTCACTCTGGCATCATAGACAAGCTTACCAGCTTGAACATTAACCCCTATGTCACAAGATGGGTGGCCAACTGGCTCACGGATAGAACACACATGGTCAGAGTTGCTGGTGCCATGTCCGACTCTAAACCAGTCACAAGTGGCATCCCACAGGTCTCGGTCCTGGGACCCCTCCTGTTCAGTATATACTTCTCTGAGGTACAGGCAAGCATGGGAGGACTATGGCTGACCAAGTTCCCAGATGACTGCAATCTGGGGGCCATAATCAACTCTCTGGCTGACACAGACATCCTCCAGAAGGGTCTTATAGAGACAGATACCTGGTGTCAAAACCATGGCCTCAAGCTGAATGGCAAAAAATGCATAGTCACCCCCTGTGTAAAAAACAAAGTGCCCACAAATTACCACATAGGTGGTAATCCACTAGGTATGGAAAATGTAATTAGGAACCTGGGTACCCAGGTAGATAGTAACCTCTCCTTTGATAATCACATTGGCAAAATGGTTAGTTATTCCTTCTGTGTAGCCCACCTAATCATGAAAGGATTCACCTCTAGATCAAGAGAGGTCATTGTGCCCCTCTACTCATCACTCATTAGGTCCATAATAGAGTACAATGCCCCATTTGGTATGTACCTTAATTGGCACATGCAACAGCTGGTAAGACCACAGAAGTACTTCACCAAGAGAATCATGGGCCTCAAAGAGATGCCATATGCAGCTCGACTAGAGAAACTCCAGCTCTACTTGGTTGCTTACTGCCTGCTCAGAGGTGATCTATGCCTGACATATAAGGCCATGTCCAACCCAGAATTAATGGACATGCTCCACCTCAAGAAAAACAAATCTCTTAGAGCCACACGCTCCAGTGAATTAAACCTCAGCAAAGCAATAAACAGGATGTGCTGGAGGGATAGATTCCTGTCCCACAGACTTCCCTCACTCTGGAATAGAATCCCAATTGATGTTAGGCAGAGCCCCTTGCAGACTTTCTTCAAGCGGAATCTTGATGAGTGGATGGGAAATTGTAAATTTACCCCTGGGATCACTTCAGTGGCCCTGCTAGACAGAGGCCCAGGAAACTAATTTAAAAGGGAGGTGAAAGCCAACACATTCTGGCTAGGCTTATAAATGCCTTTGGGCAGATAGCCTAGTACCTACCTATGAATCTATGAACCTACACGCTCTAGGGACCTAAACCTTGTCACCACAATAATCAGAACATGCCAGGAGGATAGATTCCTGTCCCACAGACTTCACATACTCCAGAATAAACTACCTATCTATATCAAACAAAGCTCCTCATTAGCACTCTTCAAGGAAAATCTTGATTATTGGATGGGAAATAGGAAATTCACCCTGGGGATCACTTCTGTGTCTCTGCACAACAGTGGCACAGGAAAATAAATTTCTTGGGTGGCAAAAGCCAGGGTACCTTTTCGGCTGGCCTTGTATAGGCCCCAGGGCCGATAGACTAGTACCTACCTATGAACCTATGAACCTTTGAGCCTTGCCTAAAAAAGGTAATATGGGGATAGCACGAGCCTTGGCCAGTATTCAGAAGCATAGGGGTGACAGGTGCAAACCATCTGTAGTGAAGCAACAAGGCTTGTCTATCATGTCATCACAGGCAGACAGAGACTGGATCCCCTTTGAATGACACCAGAAGCTCAGCCAATTGTTGAAGTTTACCATATTTCTGTTATATTGCAGTAGCATGTAGGTGAAGGTAAAATGCTACTCAAGGTTTGACCCTGTGTGTGCCAGCATGTGGTGCATCAACCCATATATGATATGGTCATGGCCTATGCATACAATACACTCACAATACACCTAGTATGATAAGCCTGCTGAGGTTAGCAAATGTGAAAAAAACCTTTGTGCAAACTATCAGCAAGTAATGTCTGTATTGCACCCTGTAACTCCATATTGCTTGCTGAAGTGTAAAGACGTACTTAGTTTGGATTAAGAACACTGCACTTGCCAACTGTGTGTGTGTGTGTGTGTGTGTGTGTGTGTGTGTGTGTGTGTGTGTGTGTGTGTGTGTGTGTGTGTGTGTGTGTGTGTGTGTGTCTTCCTGGGGAGGAGCAACCTTTTTGGAGACTACTCAAACACCTTAGAAGTGGTATACTCATCTTTGTCAAGTCCAGTGATGTCACCATCCTACAAATATACCTGTGGAAAAATGCAATCCCAGTAATGTGTATAGCATGTCATGTAAATGCATACTGCTATAATATCATAGTGTAGTTTGGCAGGGGGTTGAATCCTGCACTTACCAACTGTGTGTGTTCCTCCCTGGGAAAGAGCAACATTTTTGGAGACTACTCATACACCTTAAAAGTGTTATACTCATCTTTGTCAAGTCTAATGATGTCACCATCCTACAAATATACCTGTGGAAAGGTGAAATCAAAGCAATGTGTATAGCATACCATGTAAATGCATACTGCTGCATTATCATAATGTAGTTAGGTAGGGGTTTGAGTCCTGCACTTGCCAACTGTGTGTGTGTCTCCCTATGAAAAGTGACCTTTTTGGAGAGTACTCAAACACCTTAAAAGTGGTATACTCATTTTGTCAAGTCCGATGATGTCACCATCCTACAAATATACCTGTGGAAAGGTGAAAGTCCAGTTAGGTGTATAGCGTGTTGTGTAAATGCATACTGCTTTAGTATCATAATGTAATTAGGGAGGGGTTTAAATCCTGCACTTGTCAAGTGTGGGTGTCTCCTTGGAAAAAAGCAACCTTTTTGGAGAGTACTCAAACACCTTAAAAGTGGTATACTCATATTTGTCAAGTCCGATGATGTCACCATCCTACAAATATACCTGTGGAAAAGTGAAATCCCAGTAATGTCTGTAGTGCATTCTGTAAATGCGTACTACTGTAGTATCCTAATGTAGTTAGGGAGGGGTTTAAATCCTCCACTTGCCAACTGTGTGTGTGTCTCCCTGGGGAGGAGCAACTTTTTTGGAGACTACTCAAATACCTTAAAAGTGGTATGCTCATCTTTGTCAAGTCCGATGATGCCACCATCCTACAAATATACCTGTGAAAAGGGGAAATCCCAGTAATGTGTATAGCGCATTGTGTAAATGCATACTGCTGTAGTATCATAATGTAGTTAGGAAAGATTTTCAAACTTGCACTTGCTGACTGTGTGTCTGTGCTCCAGGTGTGTGACACCAGTGGCCAATGTGGAGTGGGTTTTGATTTTTATAGTGTATGACATATCACAATGACAAATGTATGTGCATTACACATGTAAGGTAGCTGTGCCGCAAATCCATATACATACATGTGACCTCAAATATTTCATAGGTGGGTACTCTGCTTTCTCCATGAACGCATGTGTTATCTTTGCCAGAGCGTGCTGGTGCTTTCCAGACCTTAGGTCACTTCTGTATACTTGTGACAAGCTTAGCCACTGCAGTGATCCCTGGGCTATGGCTTCCATTTCACATCCACTCATCATGGTTTCTATTGAAGAGTGTGAGTGAGGGTTTATGCTTGACGTATATTTGAAACCTGTTCCAAAGCAAGCAAAGTTTGGCAAAGATGACTAATCATTATAGGTGTGCAACAACCTCTGTGGATCTGCATGCAAACTCTTTATTGCTTATGTGCTCTACAGAGGGATTTCCAAAACCCTTTGGTAATGTGATTATCAAAGGAGAGATGACTTAACACATGACACTGTATACATTAGTACCTGTTCCACATTTTGGGGGCTACTACCTATGTGGTACTCTGGGGATACTTTGTTTTCTAAAAGTGGATAACTATGCTTTCTTAGGCTTATAGCTTTACAGCATGAGTTTGACACCAGGTATCTATCTGTATGATACCCTTTTGGAGGATGTGTGTGTCATCTGGAGAATAAAGTATAGCCCACAGTATGCATTTTCATCAAATGTGGGCAGACATATCCCTACTGTGTTTGCTTGGACCTAAGAAAGCTATATGCCAAACAGGAGTGGTCCCAGGACTGAGTGCAGGTGAATACCACTTGTTACTGGCATAGAATAGTACATGGAGGCTGCAAATGTTACTGTGTGTCCTACATCTGTGCGTCAGTTGTCAAGCCATCATCTAATAATCGTTTATGGTAAGTCTGTTGAGGTTATGTCTAATACCAGTATGTGGGATGGGTATGATTTGCTGGTGAGCTATCGCTTGGCTGTGTTGACCTCCCCTCCCTCACCTATAGCCTTGTTGACTGGCTTGAAGTCTACTAGGTGTAGGAGCCATGATCTGGCCTTTAGAGAACCTAAGTGGGTATGGTGCAGTGTTTGCAGGTTCATAATGTCTCTGTTAATGAGTTCCATAATGCTGTGCTCCATAGCCTTCCAGATAACATTGGTCTGGCTTATAGGGTAAGAGTTTCCAGGACCTGTTGTAGTTCTACCCTTAATCAATTTATGTTAACATTTGCACTGGGTGTGACGAGGGTGGACAGGTTTAAGAATAAGTATATTAGGGGGTCAGGCCAGGTTTGAAGGTTAGTAGACCATACCAGACAGGCAGGATTAAGTTGGTTTGTACATGTGCTGAGGAGGGATGCAGAGTATAAGCATGAAGCCACCAGGTAACAGGAAAAGAGGAATGCCTAAGATGAGGTTTATGGCTGTGTTGAGAGAGGACATGCAGGTGGATGGTGTGACAGCACAAGATGCAGAGGGCAGGAAGACATGGAAGCAGATGATGTACTGTGGCAACCCCTAATGGGAGCATCTGAAAGGAGAAGAAGACGTTGTAGCTCAACCCTTGTGGACTGTGAACACCATTACCATACGTCATTCCACATGTATGTAACCTGTATAGAGGCTCCATCTGGACAGACCGTTTAGGTGAGTGGTGACTTCATATTTCAGCTTGTGTATGACACAGCCAGGGACACTGTCCAGTACCATTGCCACTGTGGTGTGGACCTTGTTAAAGAGATGTTTTAACTAGAGTGTCTGTGAATCATCAGGTATTATGTTCTGCAGGTCTGGAAATGTGGCCCTTGTATAGCAACAGGGTGGTGAAATCCACATTCAAACTGTCTGACAAGGAATTGGTAATGTCAGTCAGATAAGTGTACTTTGTGACCATTTACATTAACTGTGACCCAATCTGAGATTTCCCCTGTAGATTATGAACAACAGTAAAGAAAGCTTTAGTGTTGTCTTTGGAATCATTGCCATTTTGTATTTTGAAGCTTGCCTTGTATGTTTATTGAGGGATTGAATTTTCCCAATGATACTGACCAGAGAGGTTATCCCTTCTTGGTGTGTAACTCTTTTTTGGTATAACATCACACCTTCTATTATATATTTAGTTTATGGCAGGGGTCCATGAGACTAATGCACTTTTACTGTATAAGTGAGAATTTCTTGTGTTTGTGATAGCACAGTCCATGCAACCCTGTAGGTGAACAGTGTGCATTAATACAGGATTATGCAGCTGGGACAGTGTTAACCTTAGTAATGCAAATCAATGACAGATAGTAACAACAGCATCACCCACACCACAGTGTCAACCCGTGTCACACACACACATGCGTACTCAAGTTCCAAAATGTGTGTAGTACAATGCATACTGGCCACCAATAGACACTATGGAGTGTTAACACTGGAAATACAGGGCATGTCACCCTGCCCATGTGTCCAATATGCACGTACATGCAGGCAGTGCACCTCCATCATGTTCACAAATGTACACCTGCAAACCTGTGCTGCACACACCCCACACTTACTGTCCACTGTATAACACATGCTGACACAACTACACACATCAGCCAAGTGGCACATGGGCAAACAAAACAGAATTGGGATAAACACTTGTGGAAACAATACAACATTGCTAATTACAGCTTTAATGCATCATGCCTGCTCAGCTACACCTTCAAGGATATCATTACACTTTACTGCTGACAACATGCTACACATTCAACCATTGCTATACTTTATCAAAGTCACCCTGTGCATCAGCACCATGTTAGCCTGTTCCTGCATCAATGTTACAGATGACAGGAGGTGGCACAGGTTTCATCATATGCACAGGGTGTGTTGTTTGTTTGCCAGAGGCCTACACTGAGCCATACAATCAACATGTGTGTGTGTGTGTGTGTGTGTGTGTGTGTGTGTGTGTGTGTGTGTGTGTGTGTGTGTGTGTGTGTGTGTGTGTGTGTGTGTGTGTGTGAGGGCCATGAGTACTGTTATGGGCCAATGTTGATGTAATGTGTGTGAGTATGTGTTTGCCCTAGGTTTCTGGTTTATGTGTGTGTATCTGCATGCACACAGTTCCACCATGTGGCTGCCATATACAGGGATTTGTGGGATAGCTACAGAATGTACCTGGCAGGCTTTACAGATCACCGTCTCTGGCCACGGATATGGAACCTGTGCCTGGCAGGGGTGCTACAGACAGTATCAGGTACTAATCCAGACTGGGTACTATCCTCAGAGGTTGACATATGTCCACTGGATCCAGGTCCCTGCTGGGACTGGCCAGAGCCATGTGCATGTGGTCTTCTAGGACGGTCTATGGACAGCCCCCCCAACATTGCTGGGGCTGGTACTGGCACTACGGGAGCAGCTGTGACTTTCTGGATGTCCACAGCAACCTCCAGCTGCTGATTTTGCTGGCATACATCCACGTCGATGTCTCAACCATCCCGCACTGTCCTGACACATGGACATGACATTGTGGAGGACATCCAATGTCTCACCCCAATGTCTATCAATGACCTCAGTGTAATTACATATGGCACCTGCTAAGTCACAGATACTGTCATCTACAGAGGTGTTATGAGCCCTCTGTGCCCTTAGTCCCTGTCTGGTGTACTGCTCCATTTGTGCCTGTGCCTCCATGACAGCCTGGAACATGCGTGTGGTTGAAAGAGTTGTGGCACATTTGCCAGGGGCATGATGACCAGCAGTGCTCTGACGAGAACCCCTGGGCATCTGCTTATGCGGTACCATTCCAGGCATCTGGCTATGGCTGCTGTGTCCTGATACATGTGCCATAGATACCATACTGTCCAGGCCAGTGCCAACTGTACACTGTCCCTCAGCTAAGGGCAATGGTGATGATGGATGTACAGGCAGTATGACTGTGTGCATGGATGGGGTGGAGACTTGTGTACTGTCAATTGGTGGCCCAACAACAGACCCTGACAAACCTGCCTGTGCCTCAACACACATATCCTCATGATCACTGTCTGTCTCAGTGACATCAGGTTCCCTGCTGTACTGAACCAGCCCCACCTCAGCACCTGTGAGAGGAAAACAGGAAACACACTTTAAGACCTGAACATGATGTCAGACCACATGCACACATGCACACATGCACACATGTGCACATGCACATGCACACATGCACACATGCACACATGCACACATGCACATGCACACATGCACACATGTACATGCACACATGCACATGCACACATGCACACATGCACACATGCACACACACAAATACATTCCTCCCTAAAGCAGACACACACACACACACACACAAAACACCTGCAATCTCAGAACATACACAATAGCAGGTGATGGTGGGGTACAGTATCACAAGCAAAACAATCATATCACACATGCCAGCATGCAGGACAAGTGTTGCTCAACAGCATGCAGTGCAAGTGTAGGCAGTCCTTGTTACTAACAGTATACATGGCTTTGATGCATGTGTTTTGTTATTAGTTGATTGGCCTCCCCCTGGAATGCAATGCATACATGGAGACAACATTGCTGTGCAAGTATTTAAAACTCTTTAATGTACTGTGCACCATAACTCACAGGTCTACATACCATGGCTGGATGTGTACCTGTGTGTCAGATAGGTATCCAATGCTGATTACAACATCTGTGTCTTTAGCAAATAATTGTGGACACAGTTTGAGCACATGTATGATGAGTATTCACACAACATCATCAGTGGTGCATGTATAATTGATGGAATACCATTCATCCACATACCCAATGTACAGTAGTTATGGTGAGTGTAGATCATATAGTGGACATGCCAGTGTCATCCGTGACATGGCATGCTAAAACACAACTGCATATTTAAACATCACACATACCCAATGTGTGTCATAGGACCTAGCCACTCAATAGCATCACAAGACATATATGTGTCAGTTGTGCAAATGGTGATTGGTATGCATATTGTTTAGAGGTGCATATGTTTGCACACACACAACATTGAGGTGTATAGCAATGAAAGCTATGTGTAGTACTGTGGTTACAATAACTGGATGGGGTATAGTACCATAGGCCATCATCATGAAGCATCATGTGGTCACTCAAGGCTACAAATGTTTCCCAAACCAGTATTAATCATGCTGTACCAGAACTGTACTACCTTGGCTACATTCACCATTTCACAACCAGTTGTTACATGGGTTTGTAAGGAGGCCAATAAGGAGCATTCCCTGACATGAATGTGTAGTGTGTTGCAGAGTGTTTAAATGCCCCATGATAGGACTCTACCCCTCAGGTATATTATGTGTAATGTGTGGATGAGATTTTGGATACTGGAGTGAGTCTTTACAGAGGGTTTGTGAATCCTTTATGTGTAGCATGTTAAAATGCTCTGTGTATGACAGTTGTGTATGTTATGTGCATGTTGAGTATCAACTTTGCCTATCCAATGGTCACTACAGTGTAGCCACATTTGTTTGAGATGATCTGGGTATTGCATGTGTTTGAGGCAGCTAATCACATTAATGAGATGTGCGTGGTCTTACACCAAACATGCACAGCATGCATTATGGGTAGGTGTGTTACATGTGTACATGGTCTACACGTTAACTATGGCATGCACTTTTTATTTACAATAATAAATGTAGAACACACTCACCAGCATCTGTCCGCTGCCTTGATGTCACCCCAGTGGGACATACATAGAGATGAGACAGTTTGTCAGTGGCCACAACTGTGGCATTGCTACTGTGTGTTTGCATTCTTACAGTAGAACAACAGTTTACATTCACAGGCCTACAGATTATGTTCCAAATTATCAGTATTGCACAACAACAGGCTCCACATCTTCTAACTACACACTCCACATCTCACATATGCATGATCTACCAATACAGATGACAGTAGTCTACAGATATGCCATGTTACCTGCATGCTCCATGTGTGCTTGCTGGGTGGCTCCAACCTCCATCATGGTGTATGCCTGCTGCTGTTGTTGTTGGGCAGGTGCCATGAGGATCAGGAGCAGCTCCTCCACCCTTGTGAGGGGGGGGTGGATATTAACACCACCTCCTGTTTCAAGCTGTTGTCTCCACACATCAGAAGCACGCTGACAGACATGTCTGAGTAGATCACTGCAGTGGTGGCGTACCTGCTCATATGTCCGGTTATGCAGGCCTACCTCATTTACCCTCCGGACAACATCTTGCCACATTGCAGTACACTCCTGCTGGTTCTGGCTGGTTCGTGAGAACATTAGACTGTAGTGCTGAATCATACAGCAAGTAATGATCTCATCTTCAGCACTACTATAGCTGGGATTTCTGTGATGTGCCATGATCCCTGGAAGACATAAAGAAAAAATATGTCTGAGCAAGTCATATGGCACATTTAACATTATACAGTACAGATATCACTGAACTGCCATATATAGCAACCTATTAGTTAACTGAGAGTGAAACACTTTAACTACCACTTATCACTGCTCACCCCACAACTGCTTGAAAGTGCCTGGCTCACTCTATCTAATGAACCATGTTCTGCACAGCAACACAACAAAATCACTATATAAGACTATACAAGAGTAACTGGCACACTGTATGCAACACAATGCACCACCTAGCCACAGCAGATATACATAAAGCTGATGTGTAAAGAAATATGTCATCCATCACAATGAGTGTAAGGTCCAGTAAATGTATTACTATTATACCACACAACTTGTTAACGGCAAACCCGTGGCCAAAATATGTGCACAACTGGGAATATAGGTCGCATACTGCTGTAGTCTACTATAAATGTTGCTAGATACGCAGTTATATGTTTTACCAGACATATGACAGAGGATATGTTACAGACATACCCACACACACATCACACATAATTACAGGACACAAAGGTATGGCAACCCAGATAAGCTTTACGTGGGTACTATACAGTACTGTGTGTCAGTACTTACAAAACCTTAATCTTGATGAATGTAATCTGTGATGAATACAGGGACCACACAAAACAGTGGATGCAAGCAATGTGGACATACACCATACTTTGCTATACAGGCCCAGAGCTTCAAGTAGTACTACAGTATAGACAGGATTTGGATTCAACATCAGTACCAATCAATAATCATAGATGTAGTGCTTTAGCTTCCAATGACACACCCCAGTTAAAACCAAGGGACTTAATCACACTGTATGCCATAGCACTTTTTCTGCCTAGCAACAGAATACACAGCTTTTGCTGAGATCAAAGCAAGGACCCATAATACCATGACATAAACAGTTTCCCAATAAGCTATCCCACAAATACATATCTTTGACGTATTCACAAACACATTGACCATCACAGTCAGTCAACAGTACAGAGAATCTATTGCAACAAGTAGATATAGGTGTGTATGAGTATATATGACTCTCTCTCTATCTCTTATATATATATATATATATATATATATATATATATATATATATATATATATATATACACATCCATTGGTGTACATATACATATATATGTAGGCACATATACATTTCACCTTTCATAGTGGGAATATCAATTATACAAAGGATGTGAGGTGTACAGTAATGTAATAATATCACACAGTCTTGTGATAAATGCATTGAAAGTGTTCACAGCCCAGGTAGCTTTAGCAGGCCTCACTGGCTTCAACATTGCAAACTGAACAAACCACCCACACTGTTTAACCACCACATGTCATATACCAGCACTGTATGCTGTCTTGTTTGTCACACACTAAAACCTACATACAAATATGCATACTAACCTTCACCAACATATATATCTCCACCCTTCACAAACAGTTGCAATATGTCCCCTGCTCTATGCACATATACAGATGTGAATATATATGACACATATATATTTCTCCGTATTTGTGTGGCATACACACACAAGGTCCACACTGTTGTAAGTCCCTGGACCTCACAGCTGAATGGTTGGGCCTTGCTGCAACCCAAACAGGTGTCACATGTGAACACACACTAACCATTAGAGGGGGTATATATAGCTACAAATGCTAGATAAGCATACCAGACTGCTACAGCAGTTGCCAATGCTAAGCTACTCTTTAATATGACTATCATACATGTGTTGCTTTGTCACACCCATGTTTATATAATGGCAGCGCTAATCCCCCCAACAGCCATTGGCCACACTACTGTACAGAACACAGATAACATGAATCAGATCTTTGACATTTAATGCTGAGCTGCACATTTCATAGGTATGTCCCACTGTCCACAGGTTCACACTGTATTGTCCATAGCAGTAGTTAAGCAGGACATCTGTGCATAGATAAGTACTGCTGCCACATATGAATGGTTCACATTATGTAGACTACTCTTCAAAAACATCTACTACATGCCAGTAAATACATATGTGTCACATACCTTTCCTTTGTATGATTTGGTATTATTTCTTTTACTTTTTCCTTTTCTCTATCTCTCTGTCTCTCTCTCTCTGTCAGTCTCTGCAATAGAGTGATTGAGTTTGTTGGCAGCGATTGCAGCCTGCTTTTGTAGGTATTTGCACATGAGCACGTGATGGCCTCTGCACCAATTAGTGGCCACCATTTGCTAATTGCATGCAGCCTGCTGTGTAGTAATTGCAGTAATCACTGTCATAGCAAACCAGTACTATAAATTGCTAACTCAGGTAGACATGGCCCTTTCAGCTTTCCAAGATGGAGATCATCCTTGTTTGCTGTGGACATCATTGTTTAAGACAGAAGGTTGGTATAGTTCTTATATCAGAAGACAGGGGTGTAGCCAGAGATTTACATTTTGTACTCAGACCTAAATGTTGCTGCTTTCAGTACACACTTGTCAGTGTAGAAATGTACTCACCCATCAAAATGCTAACCCAAGATACATGGGAGGATGTACTTTCTTTTCAAATTTTACAATTAACTTCCATACAAAGCTAGTTATTGAGATGTATTTCTTTGGCACAAGAATTGTTTGTGAACTGCTATACTGTAAATATTCATTTACTCAGTTCTAAACAGTTTGTGCTTTTTTAGTGTTGACATTAGCACAAGCTGGTCAAGAAAACTGGACACAATTCAGTACTGTGAGTATGCTTGCCTACATCCTTGGTAGACCCTGCACACACAGATATATTCTACATTTGGGTAGAGGTGCAGAAGTACAGAGAGCGTAGCATTATTGTGTGGATTTTATCTTGCTGGACTTACAGGGTTGCTGTGTACATGTTAGTTTATCAAGGCAAGTAGTCTGTCTGTGTAACTCCCAACTGTGGACCTATCCACATGGTAGACAGAGATTAGCCTGTTATTCTTTGTCTGTGCACCACACAGGTCTTTTCAGCACTAGAGCAATGGCATTGTTACAGTTGGTTGCTACCAGTACATGGCTACATCCTTTTGTATTTCAGTGTTGTATTCCTACATAAGGGTATGCTTCTGGAACTCCTTCCAAAGCTATTTGCACAGTGTGTAACAGCAGAAAGGCTGATATGCCTCTGTGTTTCTGCCTCTGCCAGACCTCTCAAACACTCAGGTACATATTTGAAGAGACTCAGGGAAAAAGTAGAGAAAAAGTTAGGGACACCTTTAAAATATTAGTGCTATTAAGTTGAGACTTTGAGAGAACCAGAGCATATGGATTAATACACCTTTTCTGAAGTAAAAGAAGTGTCTAACTCTTAATTATTGTCATTACTCATTACGTGTAATTCACCACCTTTCTGGCCAAAGTCAGTTTTTGGAGGGATTCAGAGGGACAGAGCTAAATTGTGTTTCAAAATCAGGGGCATCCCAGAAAATTAGGGACAGTTGTGAGGTATGGCTTCTGCCCTAAACAGATATGCCAGTGTTTGTCCTGCTATGATACTGTGTGGGGGTTGTAAAGTGATTGTGTAACATTATTTCCTGCTAGAATGGCTACTTCTCTTATCACAGTCATATAATGTAATCCCACAGCAACTGTTGGTAAAGATCCACAGAACAAGTTGTGTGGTATGGCATTCCTATTTTTCCTTTACATTCACTCATTCTGATGCATGATATATTTATTTCAGCACTAACTTGTATATCTACCGTGGCTTAGTGGTACTTCATGCAGTGTAGTGTGTACAAGGTCCGAGGTTCGTAACTAACAGAGGTGTTTTATTTTGCTGCTGAGCAGAACAAGGGCCCCTCACATACAGAGTAATTAAGGCACTTTTAAGCGGGTTTGCACAGGTTTGCGTGGGTTTACCCTATGCTTAGCAATGCTTAGCTAAGCGCAAACAAGCGCACACACCCGCAAACCTAACTACTGCTTAATAGTGCTTACTCCTGCTAACCCCCGCGCTCATTTCTTTGAAAGAAAAGAAAAATGGGGAGATAGGAAAGTGGTGAAAAAGGGGCACAAAGAGGGAAAGACAGTAGGGAAAATAGCATGGGATGTGCAGGACGGGTGTAGGGAAGGTCCATAGCTGCCCATTTCTTTAACAGCAACAGCTGTGCATATGGAATAAATTTGGAGGTAAATATGAAACCTTCAACCCCTGAGAGAGGGGTGAGGACAACAAAGTATTTTGTAATGCCAATTAAATTACATTTTATGTGTCCAGGGGACATGTGTGCAAAATGGGCAGCTATGTATGGGGCGTAATTTTTTTTTTGGGAGCAGATTGCCCTTTTTTTCAGGTGAGAGTGGAATGTGGGGTAGGGAAAGTAGGTATATTTGGGGAGGTAGGTTGGGGAGGTAAACAGACAAGACAAACAAGACGCATACAGGGGCAGAATATGACACATGTGGTGGGTGAACACCATTGACGGGGAGGGATGTTTGGAAATCGCAAGCCCATGAGCCCACAGATGGCAACATTGGAACTGAGATCCCCACCCATGGGCAGTCACTACTGCACCTTCACAGCCCAGAGGGTGGCTGTGCTGGGGCTGTGTAGGAGGGGCAGGCTGACCCGGGAGTTGCGCCACTCGTGGCTCAAGCTGGCATAGAGGTTCTGCAACAGAACGCTCGATCTCTCTATGCACCATAGCCCGGACTGTTTGAAGGGTGATAGGTGGCCCTCCTCTGCCCACGCTTGCATGGGGGGCCGAGCCCCATCCCCTGCAGCACTTCCACCTGAAGGTGGCACAGGGCCAATGGAGGAGGAGGTCCCAGGCTGGGCGCCGGACCTGATGGTGCCAGGTGCCATAGCCAGCTGAGGTGGGACAGGTGGGTCTGCTGGGACCGGCCTTCCCATACAAACTATGTTTTAGAGAATTTAATAAAGATATGGGTTAGTAACAGTCAACAGCATTCCCAGTTAGTTATACCAGCATGCAGAAGTATTTCCATTAACCCAACACACCAGAGTTTCAACAGTTGAAAAGCAAGCATAACACATGCATATATTGAACAATAGTGGACATTACAACAGCTTGCAGGTTTAATTGATGGCAACAGGCCACCAATATTGTGGTATTTGAACAGGGCACATACATAGAAATGAATGCAAATATTTATAAACCAATAGGACATATGTCCCAACAAATGTTTTGAGATTAGACATACCCATTGAGGTGTGGTGTGGAATTGCATTTTTTATGCACATAGAGTAGGGTGGAAAAGATAGCTCAATTAACAACTTATATATTCTTCTAGTTTACACTACATTCCTATTAACTGCAGTTATATGTCCCTTACATGTATTATTACACTACCCAATGTCTTTCTAGTGTGAAATTGGATTTTGCTAGATCTTTATATACATGAGCTGTATCTAACAAACAAGCTGTCCAGGATGCAGATGTTACTGCTACATATTTTGAGAGTTGCTCACACACACTACTGCTGAGATGGTACACTGACAGCTCTACTTTCATATAATTATCTAGATATGTTCAGGTGAAATTATCAGTTATATGTTAACAGCTCCCTACATTTCTGGCAGCACACTGACATTTCTGGGGAACACAATACCAAGCTACTCATGTGCCAGATTAACCTGTACATGCTGGGCATGAACCAACAGTTAAGGGCTGTAAATATGCATAAAAGCTACTGGCACTCCCTTCATCCACTTTATATGGGCCTACCCAAGTGTGGGTTAACCAACACCGCTTAATACAACAGTACTATTTCTAAAATGCAACAGTACAACAACATATCAAAGAAAATCACACAGATGCACTCCAGGAATTATACCTTTATTAAAGATTTATTACACTTTTATTTATTGGGCTAAAACACTTTTTTGAAGGCTCTCTCATTTATTTTATATAACAGTACATGCAGAATATTTATTAAAAAATTATTATACCTTTATTTATTGGGTTAAAACACTTTTTTGAAGGCTCTCTCATTTATTTTATATAACAGTACATGCAGAATAATTACTAACCTGCCTGGTGATGCAGCCTTTGCAGCCTCTCTTCATGGACTTGCTGATTCATAGCCCGGACACCTGCAGCTGTGAAGTGAATGCAGTGATAATGAGACATACCTATCCACAGTATAGACAAGAATAGCAATTCTTACATACTTAATGCAATGGCTACTTACTCAGTAGTGGGGCATTTGCCATCCCACAGGCCTCCTGGATCCACTGGTCCAGTTGATCATCCTTGCATCGCTTCAGGTCAGAGTAATGGTGCCTGACCTGCTCACCAGTCCAAGGAACGCCTGTGGTACTGGTGAGATCATGAGCTAGACAGTTCCAGGCCTCCATTTTGTATTGGGTGCCCTGGTACTGGCCCCGCAGGAGTCTTTCCTCATGATTGTGGACAAGGAGCCAAACCATTACTTTGGTCTCCTCAATGCCCCAACATTGCACTCGAAATTGAGTGCCTTCTCCAACACCAGCCATGCTGACTGCAGAAGGGAGCTACAACCAGTTATGGCAAGTATTCCCACTTGTGGAGCTTAAATATGCCTCATTTCCCACACTTATTTGTGATTGGCCAGTTTTGAAAAAAACTCAGCTGTAGGCACACCTGCTTAGCTAATGTTAGCAATGTTTAATATTCCTTTGATAGATATGTGTCTGTGGAAAGTGCATAGTTATGAAATGCTGTCATGGCTTAGTGGTTATGTACTGTGAATATAGTGCACAGTATCCCGAGTTTGAGCCCTGTCACTGTTTTTTATTTTCCTACTGGCCAGACCTGAATGGTTAAGGTACAGTAAAGGAGGTGTGGCCGTGTTTAGCCAACTTTGCTCAACTTTGCCCGACTTTTCTCAGTGTTGCTCAATGTTGCCTGACATTGCCCGATGTTGCTCGACGTTGCCCGCCGTTGCGCTGGTTAGCTTGGTGTGCAGCTACACGCAAACATGTTCTGTTTGCGCTAGTTTGCGTGATGCACAGCTCCGTGCAAAGACCTTGCGCTAGTTAAAGCAGTGCTCAGCTATGAGCAATTAAATATAAATATGCTCAATACTAGTAAAATATGCTTAGCAGTGCTTTACATTGCTTAAAATAAGTTACTCATGCATCAGTATGCATAACCATTTCATCTTCCTATATATAGTCCAGTCTTCAGGTATTGCTGATCTCTGGGCTGTGTCATAGTTCCTGTGTTGCCCATATCCTTGTTTGGATAGGGGGAAGCTTCTTTGTTCACCAGTGGGAGTGGGGAGCTCTGAGCAGCCTTTCTGTCCCTAAAGGAGTGGTTCTAGCCCAGTAACTTGTAGCTTATTGGCTGTTTTGGGCCATTTCCTAGCTCTTTCTAACCCCCTGCTATAAAGCCCGCTTTAGCGCACTTTTGCGCGAATTTGCACATATCGCAGCATCGGGCAGCGCCGGTTAATCAGGTTTAAACTATTCCCGGCTCCACAAAGTCTGCTCTTCATTTTTTCCATTGGAACTGCTCTAACTCTCAATCTAAACATTCTATTCTCAATCTAAAAACCCGCACTTGCTCCTATAAGCATTTTATATAAGTTAAGCACTTTTTAACTAAAAAAGCACTACATCCTCCTAAAATCCCCTTGAGTACCCTATCCCCTATAGGGCCTTTCTGATTCAGTTACATAGCAGTTCCTTATACTATTCTGGCATGTCGAAAGGTCAGTTGCTGGCTTCCTCTCCAGTTCAGCTAGTGAATCTGGGAATCTTGAAGCAATGTTACAACTGCCTCATGTACACAGACAACCCTCTCCTCCTCCCAAAAAATACAAATATATATGAGATGCAACCATATAGCCAAACTGGAGGCTGAGCTCTCTCAACTCAGTACTGGCATAACCAGTCAGGAGGAGAAGGTAACCACACACACCACAAATCCAGTCTCACATAGACCTCACAACTGCAAACCAAACACATAAACACACAAAAACATACTCAGAGGCTCTAAATAAAAATCTGCCAAAGCAACAGACCTCCAAAGCAGACATCCAAGCAACCACTACCTCAAAACAAAACACATGCAACACATAGTTCACAAAGTCAGTGTGCCAAACAGTCACAGCCCTTAAGGCTAAACAACATACCTGATACACTTGTAATAGGTGACTCTATAGTCAGACACACTGACGTCCCACTCACCAGGCTGAACAAGGAAAAGGTCACAGTAAGCTGCCTGTCGGGCGCTAGAATCCGCCACATAACACAAGCACTCAGGTCACTCCAAAGCAGGTACAAATATGACTCAGTCATTATCCATGCTGGTGTGAATGACCTGAGACGTACCTCCCTGGACTACATGAAAAGAGACATAGAGGAGCTCTCTGATTATGTAGCCCAGGCTGGTATGACCCTGACCTTAAGCAGCATCTTACCCTCACCAAGAATGATGCCACAGTACAAAGACAAAATGATCAATTTTAACAATTGGCTTAAGTATTGGAGTCATTCTAAGGGGATCCAATGTCTGTCTGCTTGGGATGACATGCTCAACAAGCCATGCTGCTTCACAAGGGATGGCTTACACCTGTCACCCCTGGGCTTTCGGATATTGGCAAAGGCTCTTGCCACCCCCATAGTGTCTTTTTTAGGCAAGGCTCAAAAGACAAACCCACCTCCCTAAAAACACAAGTAGAAAGAAACTAAGGGTAATGCTGCTCAATGCCAGAAGTCTAAACCTCAAGATGCATGCTCTCAAAGCCCTCCTCAGTATGGAGAACATCGATGTCTGTGCAGTGACAGAAACCTGGTTCAAGGCTCCTGAGAGCACCCCAGCACTACCAGGTTATACCTCATATCATGCTTTTCGGCCCCAAAACTTGGACTGAACCACAAAAGGAGGGGGAGTATCCATATTCATCAAGGATACCCACACCTCCAGGTTAGTAGCAATGCACGAAGCATCGGAGACCATCCATGTGCAACTAACAGTGGGCAAAACTGCCCTCCAGTTTCTAGCATGCTACAGACCACCCTCTCAAACTCAGGAACCCCACTCGACCTTCCTAAAGATACTGGAGAATATGAAGGTCTCTCCAAACACCATCATATTGGGGGAATTCAACTACCCAAACATCGACTGGGAGCATTACTCAAGCCCCAACACCCTAGCCCAAAGGTTCCTAGAATTCATAAACTCAAATGCTATGGAACAACTAGTCACCTCTCCCACAAGAGGGGAAAACATATTAGACCTGATCATCACAAACGTGGGGACACAATGTTCCATACCAGAAGTATACCCCTCATTGGTAAGATTGGACCATAAATTAATCTCCCTGGAAATCCATATCCCACCCTCACCCCCAGCACAGAAGACCACACTTCTCAAAAGCTGACTTCACACTTCTTAAGACCGAAGTGGAATCCTTCAAGGCCCCGGGCCAGTGGAAACCACAGCCCACTCTGCTGAATCCTTTTTTAATGCATTCTATGGACACCTACAGGAATGCATGAATCATGCAATCCCAAATAAAACCAAGACCCATTCCCCCAAAGGCAGGTGTCCTGTCTGGTGGATTCCAGCCATTAATAAGCTATACAACAGAAGGAGGAAGCTACTACATGATAGAGCAAAATCCCTAAAAGGGAAGGCATCTCTGATCAGTACTAGCAAAAAACTACGAACACTCATAAAATCATCAAAGGCCAACTTTGAGAGAAAAATTGCACAAGACACTAAAGATAATCACGAGGCTTTCTTTACTTATGTTAGAAACCTGGGTGGAAACTCCCAGATATGCTCAGAGTTAGTCCAAAATGACAAAAAATACACTGAACCCACATACATTGCCAACATACTAGCAGACAGGTTCAGTGCAAATTTCTCCCCCCCCTCCCCCCCAAATGGACAAATATATATCCCAGCAGAGTGTTGCCTCCCTGACATCTCAGATGCCCAGGTGAGAGATGCCCTCTCCAAAGCTAAAAACACAGCATCAATGGGACCAGACGGTGTCTCAGGTTGCGTGCTACATGAACTCCAAGAAGAGCTAAACCCACACATAAGGCTGCTGTTTAATCTCAGCCTTACTACAGGATATGTACCCAAAGAATGGCGTACAGCAACAGTGGTCCCACTCCACAAAGGAGGTGCTTCTACGGACCCTGGAAACTACTGCCCCATAAGCTTGATGAGCCTGGTCTGCAAAGCTATGGAGAGGATCATTATGGAACTCATAAACAAAGACATTGGGGACCTACAGACATTGGATCCTACCCAATTCGGCTTTGTTAAGGGCAGATCCTGCTTCTTGAACCTGGTCAACTTCTTTGAAACAGTCACCAAGGCCATTGATGAGGGTAAGGTAGTTCACACAACCTACCTTGACCTTGCAAAAGCCTTCGACACAATACCCCACTCGGGCATCATAGACAAGCTCTCCAGCTTAAATATAAACCCCTATGTCATAAGATGGGTTGCAAACTGGCTCAAGGACAGAATCCACAATGTCAGAATTGCTGGAGCCATGTCAGACTCTAAACCAGTCACAAGTGGCGTCCCACAGGACTCGGTCCTGGGATCTCTCTTGTTCGGTATTTATTTTTCTGAGGTACAGGCTAACATGGGAGGATTGTGGCTGACCAAGTTCGCAGATGACTGCAAACTGGGCACCATAATTGATTCTCCAGCGGACACAAGCATCCTTCAAAAGGGTCACATAGAAACGGAAAACTGGTGCCAGAGCCATGGCCTTAAACTAAACGCCAAAAAGTGTATAGTCATACCCTTTGGGAAAAACAAAGTGCCCACAAATTACCACATAGGTGGTAATCCATTAAGTATGGAAGAAGTAATTAGGGACCTAGGGACCCAAGTTGACAGTAACCTCTCGTTTGACACTCACATTGCCAAAGTGGTTAGAAAGACCTTCTATATTGCCCACCTTATCATAAAGGGATTCACATCTAGATCAGGAGAGGTCATTGTGCCCCTTTACTCTTCCCTCATCAGACCCATAATTGAGTACAATGCCCTGTTTGGGATGTACCTTACCTGACACCTGCAGCAATTGGAAAGACCCCAAAAGTACCTCACCAAGAGGATCAAGGGACTCAAACATATGCCATATGCTGCCCGGCTAAAGAAACTCCAGCTCTACTCAGTCGCATACCGCCTACTCAGAGGCGCTCTATGCCTGACGTACAAGGCCATGTCCAACCCGGAATTAATGGACATGCCCCACCTCAGAAAATCCAAATCCACCAGAGCTACGCGAGTGAGAGATTTGAACCTCAGCACAGAAATAAATAGGACATGCTGGAGGGACAGATTCATAACCCAGAGACTCCCTTCACTCTGGAATAAAATCCCAGTCCATGTTAGGCAGAGCCCCTCACTGACTCTCTTCAAGAGAAATCTTGACGAGTGGATGGAAGATCATAAGTTTACCCCAGGGTCACTTCTGTGTCACTGCTAGACAGAGGTACAGTAAACTAAACCTTAAAATAGGCACGGTATACTCATTCCAAGGGGTGGCGAAAGCCAAACACACTCTGGCTAGGCTTATAAATGCCCTAGGGCAGATAGCCTATGTGGACAGTGACCCAACTTTTGACCAACATGTGTCTTGTTGGAAGAAAGTCCTTCTATACTGCACAGCTTATAAACAAATGGATTGAGTCTGCTTCTAGGGATGTGATTGTCTCCCATTTACTCATCCCTCAGGCTAGTCATTGAATATAATACACCCTTTGGCATGTATCTGTCCAGACATATGCAACAACTGGAACGCCTACAGAGATACTTTACTAAAAGGATACAAGGTCTAAATAATATGTCCTACATGGACTGATTCAAAAGCCTGTCACTATACTCAGTATCCTACAGACTGCTAAGAGGCAACTGGTGTTTGGCATGCAAGGTATCCCCTAACCCAATAATGATGTAGTTACTGCACATCAGCAAGTCAAATGGCATCAGAAGTACTTGGTTTAGTGATCTAAACCTCTTATGAAACATCAGCAGAGTGGTTTGGAGGTACAGGTGTATCTCCCAGAGGATACTGCTGCTCTGGAACAAACTCCCCATCCTTATAAAACAAAGTTCATCCCTGTACATATTCAAGTGC
Organism: Protopterus annectens; assembly: GCF_019279795.1. NCBI lineage: Eukaryota > Metazoa > Chordata > Ceratodontiformes > Protopteridae > Protopterus > Protopterus annectens. Next base: position 182,918,766 of record NC_056731.1, on the reverse strand, counting down.
AACTTGGATCTATGGATGGGAAACAGAAAATTTACCCCAAGACTGCCCCCTTTACTACTAATGGACAGAGGTAGCTCCTAAATGCTTTACCTCATGCATGGGTCCCCTCAAAAATGATTTATAGTACAATCCCAGTTATAGGTTCATAGGTTCATAGGTTCATACTAGGCTATCTGCCCGAGGGCATTTACAAGCCTAGCCCATTGTTTTGTGGCACCCTTTAGTGGAACTAAACCCATTATTTTGCTGTGCCTCTGTCGAGCAATGACACTGAGGTAATCCCTGGGGTATATCTGCGATCTCCCATCCATTGTTCAAGATTTTTCTTGAACAAGGCCAGTGAGGTGCTCTGCCTCACATGTACCGGGATTTTGTTCCACAGCATAGGGAGTCTTTGGGTGATGAATCTATCCCTCCAGCACGTCCTATTAATAGTCGTGTCAAGGTTTAAGTCTCCCCTTGTGGCTCTGATGGATCTGGATTTTTGAGGTGAAGCATATTCATCAAATCTGGGTTTGACATGGCCTTGTATGTTAGGCAAAGGTCACCTCTGAGCAAGCGCGTGTAACTGAGTAGAGCTGAAGTTCTTTCAGTCGGGCAGCATAGGACAGATTTTGAGACCCTTTATCCTTTGGTGAGGAACTTTGTGGCCTCTCCAGCTGCTGCAAGTGTCGGGTCAGATACATTCGAATGGGGCATTGTACTCAATCATTGGTCTGATGAGTGATGAGTAAAGGGAGACTATGACCTCCCTTGATCTAGATGAGAAACCCTTCATGATAAGGTGGGCAATGTAGAAGGTCTTCCTAACTACTTTAGCTACATGGGTGTCGAATGACAGACTACTATCAACCTGGGTCCCCAGGTCCCTGATAACTTCTTCTGCGCTCAGTGGATTGCCACCTATTTGGTAGCTAGTAACCTTGTTTTTCCCGAAGGGTATGACTATGCATTTTTGGCATTTAGCTTTAGGGGCTCTGGCACCAGTTATCCATTTCTGTGAGACCCTTCTGAAGGATATCTGTGTCAGATTTTTTTCTACTATGGCCCAGTTTGCAGTCATCTGCAAACTTGGTCAGCCATAACCCTCCTGTGTTTGCTTGTACTTGAGAAGTAGATGCCAAACAAGAGTGGGCCCAGGACTGAGCCCTGTGGGACACCACTTGTGACAGGCTTTGAGTCTGACATGGCGCCAGCAACTCTGACCCTGTGGGTTCTGTCACTCAGCCAGTTTGCAACCCATCTTGTGATATATGGGTTGACATTTAAGCTGATGAGTTTTTCAATGATACCTGAGTGGGGTATTGTATCAAGGCCTTAGCCAGATCGAGGTAGGCTGTATGGACTGCCTTTCCCTCATCAATGGCTTTGGTGACTGTTTCAAAAAAGTCAACCAAATTTAAAAGGCATGATCTGCCTTTGACAAAGCCAAACTGGGTTGGATCCAAAGTCTGCAAATTCCCTATGTCTTTATTTATGAGGTCCATTATGATCCTCTCCATGGCTTTGCAGATAAGGCTTGTCAAACTAATGGGCGGTAATTTCCAGGGTCGGTGGAGGCACCGCCTTTGTGAAGTGGTACCACAGTTGCAGTGCCACTCCTGGGTAATGTATCCAGAGGTAAGACTTTGATTAAACAGCTGTCCTAGCTGTGGGTTTAATTCCTCATTGAGTTCATGGAGCACACAGCCGGGGACACCATCAGGTCCCATGGATGCTGTGTTTTTGCTTTGGAGAGAGCAGTTTTCACGCTGGAGATGTTTGGGGGCTGCAATCGTTTGGTATAGATATCCCTCCTTTGGGGAGGGGAGAAGTTTGCACTGAACCTGTCAGCCAGTATGTTGGCAATGTCTGTAGGATCAGTAATCTTCACATCATTTTGAACTAGCTCTGAGCATATCTGGGAGTTTCCTCCCAGGTTTCTAACATAGCTAAAGAAAGCCTTATGATTGTCTTTGAGTCTTTAGCTATTTTTCTCTCGAAATTTGCTTTGGAAGATTTTATGAGAGCTCTTAGTTTTTTACTTATAGTGATCAAGGGTGTCTTACCTTTTAAGGATTTTGCTCTATCTTGTAGTAGCTTCCTCCTTTTGTTGTAGAGTTTGTTTATGGCTGGGGTCCACCAGACTGGACGCTTGCCTTTGGTACAAAGAGTCTTTGTTTTGTTTGGGATTGCCTTATCCATGCAGACCTGTAGGTGCTGGTAGAAGGCATTTGTAAGTGATTCAGCGGCTTGAGTACTGTTTTCCGCTGGCTCGGGCCTTAAAGGAGACCACACTAGTCTTTAGAAGTGTGAAGTCGGCTTTTGAGAAGTTCTTTACTATGGTCTTTTTTATTTCCGGTGGGAGTGGGATGAGGACCTCCAGCGAGATTAGTTTGTGGTCTCATCTCACCAGTGAGGGGTACACCTCCGGTGTTGAACATTGTGCTCCCATGTTCGTGATGATGAGATCAAGTATGTTGTCTCCTCTTGTGGGGATGGTGACTAGTTGTTCCATGGCATTTGAATTTATGAATTCCAGGAACTTTTGGGCTAGGGTGTTTGGGCTTGAGTAGTGTTCCCAGTCTATATTAGGGTAATTGAAGTCACCTAGTATGATGGTGTTTGGTGATACATTTATCCCCTCTAGTGTTTTCAGGAAGGCCATGTGAGGTTCCTGAGTTTGTGAGGGTGGCCTGTAACATGCTACAATTTGCAGAGCAGTCTTGCCTATGGTTAATTGCACCTGGATGGTCTCCGATGCATCGTGCCACCAGTCTTGAGGTGTGGGTGTCCTTGATGAATATGGATACCCCTCCTTTCCTGGTATTATCCGGATTTTGGGGCGGAACGCATGATATGAGGTAAAACCTGATAGCTGGGGTGCTCTCGAGCCTTGAACCAGGTTTCTGTCACAGCACAGACATCGATGTTCTCCATACTGAGAAGGGCCTCGAGTGCATTTTGAGATTTAGACTTCTGGCATTGAGCAGCATTACCCTTAGTTTTTTCCTTTTTATGTTCTAGGGTGGTAGGTTTAGAATTTGAGCCTTGCCTAAAAAGGCACTATGGGGTGGCAAGAGCCTTGCCAATATCTGAATCCCAGGTGACAGGTGCAAGCAGCGTGGCTTGTCCAGCATGTCATCCCAGGCAGACAGAGACTGGATCCCCTTTGAATGACACCAGTGTTTAAGCCAATTGTTAAAGTTGATCATCTTATCTCTGTATTGTGGCATCATTCTTGGTGAAGGTAGGATACTGCTCAAGGTCAGGGTCATACCTGCCTGGGCTACATAATCAGAGAGCTCCTCAATGTCTCTTTTCATGTAGTCCAAGGAGGTACGTCTCAGGTCGTTTACACCAGCGTGGACAATGACTGAGTCATATTTGTACCCGCAGTTGAGAGACCTGAGTGCTTATGTGGCGGATTCTAGCGCCGACAGGCAGCTTACTGTGACCTTCTCCTTATTCAGTCTGGTGAGCGGGACAACAGTGTGTCTGACTATGGAGTCACCAATGACAAGTGTGTCTGGCATTGTGTTTGGCCTTAAGGGCTGTGACTGTTTGACACTCTGACTGTGAGGTCTATGTGTTGCAGGTGTTGTGTTCTGAGGTGGTGGTTGTTTGGGTGACTGATTTGGTGGCCTCTGTTGTTTTGGTAAATTTTTGATCAGAGCCTCCGAGTATGTCTTTGTGTGTTTATGTGTATGATTTGAGGTTGTAATGGTACTATGTGAGACTGGGTCTATAGTGTGTGTGGTAACCTTCTCCTCCTGACTGGTCTTGCCAGTCCTATGTTGAGAGAGCTCAGCCTCCAGTTTGGCCGTATAGTTGCATCTCTCGCATGTATTTGTGTTTTGTGGGAGGAGGAGAGGGTTGTTCAGGTACATGGGGCAATTGTAACATTGCCTCAATATTCCCAGGTTCACCAGCTGAGCAGGAGAGGACACAAGCAACTGATCCCTCGACATGCTAGAAGGAATAGACAAAAAAAGCTTTAAAAAGATTCCGGGGACGGTGACCGAAAAATGGGGGTTGCCTTTTGGGGTACTATCTATGACAAGAGTGCCGTATCAGGGTAATAAGTACTGTAGGAGCAAGTGCTACGTTTAACAGATAGAGAATATTCTACTTGGAGTCAAGTAGAGATGATCTTTTTAATTATAGGATACTGATTAGATCAGTAGTATAGTTCGAGGAAGGTAGTTTTAAGGGAAAATTTGAAGAGTGGACTTAGGTAGCCCGAATAGTTTAAACCTGCTTGCCGGCTGCCCTAGTGTGCAACAGTGATCGGCTAAATCATCGCGCTTAACCAGCGGCTACCGCTTTTATACCGGGGGCTGGAAAAAGCTAGAAACTGGCCCAAAACGACCAATAAACTACTAGTTACTGGCTGAAACCTCACAAAACTGGACAAAAGGCAGCTCAATGCTTCCCCCTCTCACTGGTAAGCAAGGTAACTTCCTCTCCCCCAAATAAGGCAAGGAACAGTACACAGGAACTACAACCAAAGCCCAGGAATCAGCAACTCTGAAACTGGACTAAACTAGTAAAGCAGGAAAAACAAGAGATATTTTTTCTTTTTTTTCTTTTTTTTTTCACAAAACAGGCAGAAAACAGGTACAGCAAACACTTATAAATGCTATGAATCAGCTACTACAGCTTACACAGAAGAATTTGCTACAAATACAGACAAATAGTAACAAACAAGGATTCCAAGTGCAATATTAAGTTAAATGCAGTATAAACAGCTTCAATGTAACAGAAATGCAGGCGAAATACAGTCGCTAGGTATTCAGATGTGAAAAGCAACAAAAATTATACTTAGTATCAAGAAAAGTCGCTTATTCAGCTCTCTGCAGCCTGGATTACTCTGCTGGCCCACGTGGAGTCTGTGCTGAGTAGGTACAAGCTGAAAACACGCCATCGCTCGCTTTATACCAGGGGCTGGAAAGCTAGAAACTGGCCCAAAAACCAATAAACTAGTAGTTAGTGGCTGAAACCTCACAAAACTGGACAAAGGCAGCTCAATGCTTCCCCTCTCACTGGTAAGCAAGGTAACTTCCTCTCCCCAAATAAGGCAAGAAACAGTACACAGGAACTACAACCAAAGCCCAGGAATCAGCAACTCTGAAACTGGACTAAACTAGTAAAGCAGGAAAAACAAGAGATATTTTTTTCTTTTTTTTTCTTTTTTTTTTTCACAAAACAGGCAGAAAACAGGTACAGCAAACACTTATAAATGCTATGAATCAGCTACTACAGCTTACACAGAAGAATTTGCTACAAATACAGACAAATAGTAACAAACAAGGATTCCAAGTGCAATATTAAGTTAAATGCAGTATAAACAGCTTCAATGTAACAGAAAGGCAGGCGAAATACAGTCGCTAGGTATTCAGATGTGAAAAGCAACAAAAATTATACTTAGTATCAAGAAAAGTCGCTTATTCAGCTCTCTGCAGCCTGGATTACTCTGCTGGCCCACGTGGAGTCTGTGCTGAGTAGGTATTCTCATTAGGGGAAATATATAATTATCGACTATGGGATGGCCAATCTCTAACCAAATCTGATAGGTTAACTTGCACAAAAAAGGAAAATGGCTAGGCTTAAAATGGCCCCCAAGGGCAGCTAGCCTAGCACTTATCTATGAACCTATGAACATGTGAACTAGGCATGTAGTCCAGGACACTATTGTGGAGCCTAGCCCTATTTCCTAATGGAGGCCAAGAGAATCAAACCTTAGACTACAAGAAGCAGCTTGTTAACAGCTCATAATATGGTGGGAGGATGGCATAATGGTTAAGGTGTTCACCTTACAGACACAAGGTGCAGGGTTTGATTCTCACATGGGGTAATTGGCTAGGCTTGAAATGACCTACAAGGGTAGATAGCCTAGTAATAACCTATGAACATATAATGTGTTTCAGGCATCTTTGGGATGGGTGGGTGGCCTAATGGTTAAGGTGTTTGCCTTACAAACACAAAGTGCAGGGTTTGAGTCTCATAAGGGATAATTGGCTAGGCTTAAAATGGCTCGCAAGGGCAGTTAGCTTAGTATGAACATATATATATAAGTTAATTCACTACTACGTATGCTTTTTAAAAACTTTAAATAATACATGTCAGGAAATATTTTTGTATACAGATTTCCAACAGAAAATGAAAAGTGTAGTGGTGGGACTCGAACTGGGAATGTCTCCTCTTTGTGCAAAGGCTCTAACCATTACACTATCTCTATTTTGCTTAATTTGCATCTATGTTTCTTATTATCCTCTTTGGTGTCTAAACTGCTAACTGTAGCTAAGCAATGAGCAAACCCTCGCAAATGCATGCAAATACGGGCAGCTATATCAGAAATTAAAAAAAAATCATTTCTTTTACTTTTTATATTTGTATGGGGTTTACTATATGGGGGAATTTAGTGTTAGAATGTACACATGTGAGCAGACTCGCTCATGTAACTAGACATTTCCCGAGTTTCAAACTTCCAGGGGCGTGGATTTTTGGACTGCTCGGCAGTCCGACACGCCCCTACACTCGTCCACGCTCCGTGTTAGTTTTAGAGTTGAGGCAGCGTGCCCTCATTAATATGCATGGCACGCTGCCATCTTACTCTTAGACTGGCTCTTCCGTGTAAGACTAATTTAGTCTTACACGGAAGATTAGTGAATCCTGGGGTATGTATATAAAGATGTAACTGAAATGTCACAGATAAAAATCATTCTTAAAAAGTCTTTCAAAAAATTTTATCACTGAAAAATGTTTTGCTTAAATCATTAACATTCCATCCTGTAACTGCAGTAACTTGTGTAATCACAGCTAAAGAAAAGCAAGCATACTGACTTTGTGAACTGGTTAGGGAATAACTGTAAAGTGACATTATCAAAACTGAATCAATTTATGTGAGTAGGTTTATGAATGCCTGGTTGTCTTTTCCATTTTTTCAGAAAACCTGCATTAAAGCGAAAATAAATAAATGAATAAATATATACAGACATAAAACGCTGTTGTTTCATGAAACCCATTAACCCACCACTAATTATATGTGAATAATACTTTTCAAGCAATGGTTGTTGAAAGCCAGTTGTATTTGATTTCTTGAATTTGCTATAATCACCACTGATTTAGGCAACAAAGTAGTTTAAATAAAAAAACGAAATAAATAAATAAACCCTACTTATCATAAAAGCCATGGGATTATTTTATGTAGCACTGGCAGTGCAGGTTTAACACTAAACCTGAATAGTTATGGTGAGCATAAAGAGAGAAATTAGTCAATGTAAGTGAATGTTTTTGTGTTGTTTAAAGAATGTCAAATGCATTGCATCATTGCTCTCAATATATAATAAGAGATATGAATAGAGGGTACATTCAGGAAACTAAAATGTTTACACATGCTCAGATAATTTGAGACATACTTTGTAATATCGCTAGACTTAGCTTGACATATATATATATATATATATATATATATATATATATATATATATATATATACATATATATATATATATATATATATATATATATATATATATATATATATATAAGGTAATGAATTCATCATTGAGAGCAGGCCATGTGGCAAAGCAGTCGGTTGGGACAATTCCAGATGAACACTGACATACATAACTAAACTGCAGCACATATGAGAGAGGTCAGCAAATTAGAAAAAATATCAAGCTGCTTACCTGTGTTGTCTTATCAGACACATAACAATAAAAATACAAACTGCAATGCTAGGTTTGAATTTGAACTCAGTATCACATGTTTAATTTCATCTGTACTCACTAAGTATATTAAGTATTTTGCATTTTATATAAAACATTAAAATATTCTCTTTCTATTACTACACCAATTATTTTCTAATCATCTGCACCATTCTTGTGTCCCTTGGCTATGTAGACAAAACTATCCCTTACCTATTACTTACTATATATTATTGTAGTTTATGTAGAGTAAGAAAATAGCATATTATCTGACATAACAGTTACATTACACCCTGACTTAACAATTACCAGTGCTGTGCTTGCTGAAAGTCAAATGTTAACTTTGCTTTATAGAGACAAATCTTTAACTCACAAGTTGTAGAACTATTAAAACACCTGTTTTAATCTGAATGTGCTGAACAAATATATACTCCCACCTGCTGCCATCAATCAGTGACAGAGCAGGGCTATGAGCTGCGACTCCTGTACTACTGCCATCAACATTTAAATGTAATGGAACCAGCAGTACATGATTTAACTCCTACCACTGTAAAAACACAGAGCAACTGATGTTAATGGTATATAGCAAATGTGCACTGCTGCCTTGTGTAATAGCCAGCATTTGCCACACCCAAATGAACTCTACACTGCATAGATACAGATCAGAGTTATAATTCCTGGCTCTCTTAAGATTTCATCTACTTCACTGAGCCTAAAGTCTCTCAGTGCAACCTTACTAATAACTGAACCTCCATCAGGATTATTTTCCAGTCAAGCACACACACACACACACACACACACACACACACACACACACACACACACACACACTTTTTTTTCATAATATGAGGTAAATGATGGTTCTCCATTGCATCCTCTTTCTTTCTTAAGCTGTGTACTGCCCCAAGTTAATCACACTAGCAAGAGAGGAAATAACCTTAATGTATATCCTTACAAATAATCCAATTGTTAAATATTCAAATGGTAGTAATTAGCTCTGAGCAGTCACCTTTCTCAGTGGACAAATGCTATACAGTTGCAGGTACATGTAAAATACATAAACCCTTTTAAGCAACAAATAAACAATCAGCTGGAAGCATTCAAAGTTGGAGAATAAAATGATCTATCTGAAATTAATAAATTAAAGCATTTATCTTCCAAGTAAATAGGCAAACAGTAAACTTGCACAAAAGGTGGAAAATATGACATTCAAAAGACAGATAATATTTTAAAAAGTATGCTTCTGTTATAGATGTGCTGTGCCCTTACTGTTTTGGTCTTTTAAAGTCCTTGGATGCAGTATACTTTGAACTCTGTGTATAGGAGTATCCTACATCAAGTTAATCAGATATGTAACTTGTATAGTTTCTGTACTTCTGTTACTGTTACATTTATGTGAGAATTTCATCTGGCTTTGCTTTGAATTTTCATGTATTTCCTCTTTTTAACAGTTGTATGCCCAAAGAGGAAGGATAAGATTTAACAAGTTACAGTCATCATGTATCTTAACTCAGAAACCTCTATGGATCATGACAGTTTCACTGCAGATTTGTAATCTAGAAACAATGGAATGGTTTAATTTTTTATTATACTGTAATACTTTTCCACAGCAGCAAATATACAGTTAAATGCCATTTTAGAGTTTGTTTTACATACTTAAGCTCAGTGAAACAAATAAGCAAAATACTATTCACTTTTATCTTGATTGATCAGTACACCTTTAACACAACTTCTAATGCATTTCTTGAAAGAACAGAGCAGAGTTTCCAGAATTATTATATTTTTTCTCATATATTTCACTCCTTCTGAAACAAAGTCTGAGATAATGGATACATTTCTGTCAAATCACTTATCGTTTTGTTTGCAAAAAGTCCATGCTGTGCTCAGGAGAAGGCATTACTCCCATAGCCCAGGGATGCATTGTACAATATTCACATGCAGAATTAATCTCGCTATCCCTCTCATACTACTAACACACTCACCACCCTTCATACATAAACATTTTAAATAATATTCAACATCCATGAACACCTGTTACTAACACTTAGATGAAAAAATACATTGAATGAAAAACATTTCATTAACTTTCAGAGGGTTTCCAGTGTACCATTAGTTTAGGAAAAACATATAAGGTCATGCAATTTAAATCAAATGCCAGCACTAAACACGAGGTAAAGATCCTGATCAGAGGAACAGGAACACGATATTGCCACTATTATTAGCTTTCCATCCAACTCACTTAAGACTGAAAAGTGTAATAAGTTTAACTGAAACTGTCAGCAACTTAAGTTAATTATGCAGTCTTGTACTCCTTTGTTGACATTACCCTTTAAATGATAATAAAGTTGGAAAACAGATGGGTCTCAGACATGTTGCAACTGTCCTGGCTTTAGTAAGTGCTTGGTAAGAGTTCTAGGAATGGGTGCTGTATTATGTTTCCCAAAAATGTCTCATCTATCTTCTAATTGCTAAAGAATTTGCTACCCATCTTACCTAGAAATAAATTCTAGAGAAAATTCTGTTAGAAAGAGAAGGTACTGTTGGTCAGCTTTTTTCAAAATGTTTTGCTACTGCATAAGAGTCAGTTACTTTTCAATGAAGTATCTGAAGTCAGCAGTTGTCAGACAATGAAGAATATTTCCCACCTCCAATGCCACATTTTATCTAACATTCTTTTTTGAACAAAGGGAAAGTTTAAAGTGCTCCAGCTTGTCTTTTCCATCCTTTCTCATAGCAGAACTAACTGATGTTGAAGTGTCATCAGTACTGAGTGTTCTCCTCCTAAATTTCTAGCTCCCTACTAAACCCTTGGCTCTGCTTCTTATAGTGAGATAAATGTAGTCAGTCCTCCTGGCAAGTTCGCTTTTACCTCATTCCCTCCAGTGGAGGTCCTCACATTTCAAACAAATGTTTGTCTCTGAAACCATAGGGTTTACTAAAAAAATGTAAATGGCAAACTTTTGAGCACAAACTATTTTTATAGTGTTAGTATTCTTTAGGTTCTAGGTCTTAAACTGGATTTTCTATGTCACAGTAAACACAGTAGCTATTAACATTTATAATATTTTGTAGTTAAAATATCTTAGTAACTGCTCATATTACACACAAACTGTCAGCAGCATTTAGTTTACCCAGCAGAGAGATTTCATAGGAGTCTAAGCAGTTCTGTCTGTGCTATTTGGTTACCAAGAAATTTAGAAAAACATGAAATGTATGACAATATAAATAAATATATGAACGATTTCTCATTATCTGCACTACACAGAGGTCAAAATCAATACTATTGTGTTTGCCAATATGTAGGCTTTAAGATGAAATCTTTTAATACCTTGTGAATAGCATGGTTTTGGAATTATTAATGCAAATATGAACAAGTAATATTTGGCATCTAGAGGCATCGGTAAGATGCAACTGCAAAAACATCTGGAGGCATCACCTGGCTGTAATGAGTTGTGTCAAATATATCAAATACATTTTCAGTTTAAGCTGCTAACAAATCTTAAAAACTGACAAGAAAGCAACAGATCTCTGAATGGCTTCTGCAGGTTAGTTGTGATCACAATATATTCCTGTGTCTCTGATCTTTCATAATCTATCTGGAGAACAAAGGCTGTTTAGAAGCTTTTCTTTTGGAAAAAATGTTTTAAAAGTTATTAAGATCAGCCAAGAGTCATGGGATCAAGATTGCTGTGGCATGAAAAGGCAACAAACTCTCTCTCCATCTTAATCACTTCCTGGGGCAGCCCAAACAACTCTGACCATGTGTATATATGTATATATATATATATATATATATATATATATATATATATATATATATATATATATATATGGGTCTATTGAAAATTCACTTATTGGAAAATGAAATTACTAGGACCACTTCACTAAAAGCTCACTTAACTGAAAACTCACTCGACTGAAACTCATTTCGCTGAAAGTTATAAATGGCCTTTTCCCCACTGTAGTGCGACCCTGGAGTTAGCATATAAAGTAAGGGGGTGTCTGGGGGGCACAGCCCCCCACATATCTTGGTTAAATATTCTCTTTTGGAAACAGTTATTTATTGCACTTGTAGAGTATCACCGTGTATAGTTTAAAATGCTTATAATATGTGGGGGGCTACACCCCCCCCACACCCCTCCTTACTTTATATACTAACTCCAGGGTCGCACTACAGTGGGGAAATGCCATTTATAACTTTCAACGAAATGAGTTTCAAAGAAATGAGTTTTCAGTGAAGTGAGCTTTCAGTGAAGTGGTCCTAGTATTTTGATTTTCAGTCGTAGACCCATATATATATATATATGGGTCTAGGTTACAACGTCGACAGCGGAGAAGACCGACAGCGAAATCACCGACGCGAGAAGATCGACGGATGAAAACACCGACGCGGAGAACACCGAGATGGGGAAAGGATGTGTAAAGTGCGGTAGTGACGGACGTTAGGGTGCGAGTAAGGTAAGTGTGCGATGTTGGCGGTCTGTAGGGGTAGGGGTGGGTTAAGTGAGTTAGGGTTAGGGCGAGTTAGGTAAGGGTGCAGTAGTGAATGTTTTGGGTTAGGCGGGTTAATTGAGTTAGGTTAGAGCGGGTTAGGTGAGGGTGCAGTAGTGAATTTGTTTGGGTTAGGGGCAGGTTAAGTGAGTTAGGTCAGGGGCGGGTTTGGTTAGTGTCGCGATAGTGACAGACCTTAGGGTTAGGGTTTGTTAGGGTTGTGGATAGTTGTGTATGTCAGGTTTAGTGTTTGTTTGTTAGGATTTAGGTGTGCTTGTGTTGTGTGTGTGGTTTTGGTCAGGAATTTGTTTTGTTTATTGGTTATTGTGATGATGTGTTGAGTGTGTGTGGTGTCGTGTTTGTGAGCTGTCGTTGATGTGGTGTCGATGTTGTTGTCGATGTTGTGTGCTGTCGGTGTTATAACCTAGAACCATATATATATATATATATATATATATATATATATATATATATATATATATATATATATATACATATATATCTATATATATATATATATATATATATATATATATATATACACACACACATATATATATATATATATATATATATATATATATACTGTATATGTGATGTAGTCATTTCCCACTCATTCATTTGATGGGATTCACATAACTATTATTCTGGATTGCATCACAGCTACTCCATGAGGAAATTCTTTATTCTAAATGGACTTCCCACAGAAGGTCTGAATGCCCAGATGATACTGACTCCATCCCCGTGATCTATTTTATGTGTTTTCTAAATAATTTAATTGAGTTTTGTTTATTTCTACAACTTCCCTATAGTTAGCTGAAATTGGTCATTTGGAATGTTACACAATTTTAAGTGAGGTTAATAGCATTATTTCCAGTGAAGAATCCTACTCTGACATGTTTCATGGCAGTTCCTTCGGTAGCACAGTTGAATTAAAAGACTTGTTTTTACTTTTTTTCGGCACCACCAACCACAGACTTCAGGACAATTACTCGTGTCACATGTATTAAAAAATATTAATTGGCAAAGTTCCTAACTACCAAATATTTATGAACATGTAATGCAGGGGAAGAAGCGTATCCTATAAGACTCTTCAACTCCAAAATGACAACAAACCAGGAAAAAGAACGTGAGCCAGATGAACGATCCACCAGAATGCTAAAATAATTAGAAATTCACTTCACAACATATAAATACGATCAACCACTGAAAAATGTATTTTAAGCAACATCCTACTTTTCGTCAGCGACACTTCGCCAACTTCATCAGAAGTTAGAATTTAAAATAACGTGCCACTTCCTAGAGTGATTTAAATACAAAAACATGACGTCAACACTGAAACTTTGCATAACATGAACATTTAAAATCACCTTATAAATTAACTTTTAACATTGCCCCTATTATACTGCCACTAAAATGTCTTAAATATTATAAAAATAATATTTTAATTAAAACAAAATGTTAACTGACCAGCATTTGTCTAAAAAAGCATTTTAAACAAGCATTTTAAACATTATAAATGGCTGACACAGTGCAAATATATGCTCATCCAACCATAATGATACAAAAAACTCTGAAGAAATACTCTAAAAAAAATATTCTGAAAAATATATATGTATATATATATATATATATATATATATATATATATATATATATATATATATCCTCCTTACTCGTAGACCATCAACAAGCACTATCTAAAGGCTAACCTTATACGCTATATTGTCAGTGATCGTATTTACGTGTTGTGAAGTGGATTTCTAATTATTTTAGCATTCTGGTGGATCGTTCATCTGGCTCACGTTCTGTATCCCATAAGACTGTCTATATTGCTTCAGCCCAGGTTAGAAGTCCCATTTTGAGCTTCTTTTGATGTACTACAAGACACCTCAGTCAATATTATAGTATACAAATGTATGGAAATGTAGTGACAGCCTGCATGTATGTTTACATAATATTTACAGCTTATCAAAAATTACAGAAATCATTCGTATTCGATCTCTACTATTGGGGGAATATGTCTTAATGTTATATGTCAGATAGTCTGATTCATGCATGTAGGCTGCACATTTGATAACATTTATGCAACTGTGAAGTTATTTCTCATATTCATTATTGTCAAAACATACAAAGATTTATATCTCTGGATGCATGTGTTTTCCAACTTCTGTTTATATTAATTTAATACTGACTTGTACAAGTATGGGGCCACAGTTATGCCATTGGTTCCAAATCCATTGCTGCATTATTAAAGCAAATAAGTAAACATTTTTATGGCTTTTCACTAAGAATCTTCAGTATCTGCTAAAATGTATATACCTTGATGTCTGTTTAACTATCCACAATTAATTGTTTCAGATGATACCTAGCTCCCTAATGCAGCATGGAGCATTGTGGAGATACAAATATTAATATGCAAATACTGATAATATTAAGTGTCAGATGAAAGCAACAGGGAATTATACCAGTAAAATAATTTATGAAATAATACAGTTACTTGTTGAAATATTGATGCAATGAGATAAAGTAAAATAATACTGACTGTGCCTAATTTATATAACAGTCAGAGAATAATCCAGACTCAGGAATACAAAGATTTTCTGGTGGACAGGCACAAAATAATTTACTTAAAAAGACATTTCTAATACAAATGAAGTATATATAAATAGTAGGCATCAATACCACATGCCAAGCTGTCAATAACAGCTTAGTTTATGATATACATATATGTTGTGCGTTGAATTACTGGTTATGAAATGTTTGGTTGAGTATACTCCTCAAAGGACTCATATAAACTCTTTTTTCCTGACAACTTTGCTCTGCTCAGGACTCAAGGGAAGTCTGGCATTTGAAAATTTTTTAGGGCCAGAGTACCCTGCATCTGTTCAGCTATTGTGATACATTGCTACTAGATGTCCAAGTGGAAGAACAAGCTAAAAACATTAATCCCATAACCTCTGGTGAAAAAAGCACATGTCAAAGGGACGGCCTATGATCCTATTGATGACTGCATATATTAATATGTCATATACTACATATTATAGCATCATAACAGGTTATTATGTTAGTATAGTTTGACAATCCATATGATTTTGCTATACAGATCTGTTATTCTGTTACTGTAGACATTATTTTATTTCATGGGCTACCCATCAGGTGTGGCTATATAACATGGTGATATGCTGCATACTATCATTGCGTGCCATTCTTCATTGGCTGTACCTGTTTTTTTCATTTGGCATTCATTGCTATATATACACTGCATTTCATCATTTACTGTACATTACAGTATTATATACATGCTCTGTATTGCCTTGTGTTGCCTTTTGTATTACTGTGAGGTTATGTTTTGTACTGGTGTGTGCGTGTGTGTGTGTGTGTGTGTGTGTGTGTGTGTGTGTGTGTGTGTGTGTGTGTGTGTGTGTGTGTGTGTGTGTGTGTGTGTGTGTGTGCATGTGCGTGTGTGCGTGTGCATGTGTGTGTGTGTGTGTGTGTGTGTGTGTACATGTCTGTCTGTCTATCTGTGCTCATTGGGCTTGTATACACAGACATACAAAGACACAGACTTCCCCCATTGCTCCTTTTGTCCACAGGGCCACCACACTGGGAGTGCTCCAGTATTACTCTTCACTGGATGGCTCTCTTCCCTTGAGATGAAACTGACTTCTTCTGCCACATTGGCTATGATTTGCCCAAGACTAGGTAGAAGATCAAAGAAGCTTGGGTGTCACACTGAAGCCAAATGTGTCTTTTTCCCTAAGCCCTTACCACAGCATGCTGATGTTCATTTGTAGGCTGGGTAGGTCATGTGACACAGCTTGTGAGCACATACCTGCCATGGGTCCTACAGCAGTGTGCCTCCTCAGACAGCACACAGGTGTAATTTGGCAATCAGCCTGAGTTCCAGCTTCAACAGGGACATAAGTGACCTGTCAGCATCAGCATGAATCACCCCACCCAAAAAAAAAAAATTGGGCACATATATTCTCCCTGCCAACTATTTCAGTCACCCAAGTCACCAGGGCCATAGTCAGGGTTCATCATTCTATGTCATTTGAGATTGCATCATCATTATTTAAACTCTAGCACTCCCATTTCTCAACTCTCCTTTAATCATTTGTCTATTTTATTTATGCCCATCCTTGTCATTTGTTCAATGTGCCATTAATAACAGAATCAAAGGCTTGACAGAAATCTCAGGGCATCTACCTATTTTCATTTTTCCATGAAATCAGACACCACACCCTAAAAGTTCAAGTAGTTTGATTGTATATCTACCCCACCACAGGTATGCATGCTATGTCTGATTACGGTTTTAAATTGTATTGGATCTTTGACCCCATAATTGGACTGACTCCCAATTTTGTAATGAAGTTTTTAGGAAAATCCTTGATGTGTTTGCTCTTAAGTATTTCGACAATAATACTTTATTTCCAACATAGCAGGAACAGACACTCCCGACAGAAATTGTAAATAATAAACATTATTAGTGCCATTGCTGATTTTAAAAATTTCAGCTGTCTATTATTTATTCCATCATGTCCAGTGGTTTTCTTGTCTTTCAGGTGAAATAGTATTTTCTCATGTTCTTTGTATTGCTGCTTTTCTCTGGACTAGTGCAGTTACAGTCCAAAATAAATGAATTCCTATCTACATATAGCCTAGTAAGTTCTGTAGTTATGTTAGATACTAGTGAGCAGGTATATTCATCTCCTGATTTTCATTTTTTCCACACCTGAACCTGTGCTCCTTCTGTGTACTTATACCACAGCTGTTGGCATCCTTTATGTTGTATGCTAAAGCAGCATTTGTCTGTCCTTACAGAACATACAAAAATAGCCAGAAATGGCATTGATCATTGAAATCACCATACCCAGTGACTACAGTGTCCTGTGTACAGAGAGACACAAAGTTATAAAATATCAGGATCTGCAAGCAGAAACGAGAGCAATGTGGAAGAAGGATACCCAGATAGTTCCAATAGTAGTAGGAGCAACAGGTCTTACATAAATGAGTCTACAAGCATATTTAGATATAATACCAATACATGTAACTCTGTATGTATCGCAGAAGGAGTCATTACTGGGCACGTTGCGGATGCTGCGAAGAGCACTTTTGGCTGACATCAAAGAGGGAGACAATACTAATTTCATGAACTTTAATCGTACTTTGACTTAGGAATAGGGTCCATTCCCATCATGGCATTAGATACCCAAAATATATGGCAAAATTAAAAAGGGAGAAAATATACTTTTTAGGCTTTTAACTGATATTCTGAAATGTCTGTTATCACCACTGCCATATGCCTTTATTACATGATATAATTTACTTCTTCTGTCGGTTAGCTTTATTATTTCAGTTCCTATAGCAGTTATTATACTCACAGTCCTGCCATTGCTATAATCTGTTAACTGGTAATGTCTCATACGACTGCACATGTGGCTTGCTATATTGTCAGTGTTTCTCTCTAATTTGTGGAACAACTATTGGCCAGTTTTGTATTAAGTAACACTGTTCTGGATGTTGTCCTATATGGTGCCTAAACAAAACATGGTGCATTGAATTGCATTTTTATTAATTTGTTCTCTATGACTTATTTATGGCCTGCTGCCATGTCACAGTGTACTGACTTCACTTGATCGATCCTAGTAGCTGGAGCGATGTATTCAGTTTACTACTTTTTGCACTGTATTGTATATAATGCCAGTGACACATTGTTCCATACTCCTTACTCCACATGCTTTCCTATCCCTTAGTTGCTGAATACGCTATATTTTCTATCAGCATATAACTCTGCATATTGTGATGTGTTGTAGTTCCACGCTGAGCTGCAAAGGGTATCTTTTTTAGAAGTGTTGACCCTGCTCGAAGGCCATTTATGATTGTTATGAATTTCATCCTCAGTGATTGTCACAGTCTCTTTATACAAATAAACAGACACACAGTCTCATACACACACACACACACACACACACACACACACACACACACACACACACACACACACACACACATCAAACTGTGGCTGTTGCTTTGTAAATGAAAACGCTTCCTGTAAAATCCTGTAAATTTCTTTTCTCGTTAAGGCTGTTTTACTTTCACTAACAGTTGTATATGTGAGTCCTATTCTATCATAAAATCTGCATTGCACAGAGGCTACAGACTTCTGAAACAGTGGCATTCCTGATAACAGAACTTAGAAAATAGGCGACCTATAGATCGCACCCTGGTTGGAGAACGAACGTTCTCCAGCAGGGTGTTAATCTACTGGTAATGCCCTCTGAAAAATGAGCCTGATATCTCATGGCAGCATATCAAGCTGCTGTGGAGCTTGGACTGAAAAAAAACTAACAGCCACCATTATTTTACACTCGCTAAGCAGTGCTTTTGCCATTTAGTGAGTGTAAAATAAAAAGGTGCACATGCACTCGTGTGTGTGTGTGTGTGTGTGTGTGTGTGTGTGTGTGTGTGTGTGTGTGTGTGTGTGTGTGTGTGTGTGTGTTTATGTCCGTGTGCAAGTGTGTGTGTATGAGAGTGAGGGATCAATCAAGCTATTGTTTTACACTCACTAAACAGCACTTTTGTGTTTTGCCAGTGTGAAAAAATAAAACAGAAAAAATGTGTGTGTGTGTGTGTGTGTGTGTGTGTGTGTGTGTGTGTGTGTGTGTGTGTGTGTGTGTGTGTGTGTATGAGACAGAGAGAAAGAAAGAAAGAAAGAAAGAGAGAGAGAGATAGAGTGATTGAGCAATCCCCTGGCAGCAGCTAAGAGGTTTGCGTACCTCTCAACCTCTTAGTTCAAGATATCTGGATAAGATAAACTGGGGACAAAGGCTCAAAATAAGAACATATTTTAAATGTTGCTGTTACAAAATCACAAAGTTACTTGAATATTAGGATTTGTGTTAGCATGCATTTCTGAAGCAGAAGTTTGTGTATGTGTGTGTGTGTGAGTGAGTGACTGAGTGAGACTGACCACTGACAGCAACAGCAGCAGTAAAGAGGTTTGTATACCTGTGGACCTTTCAGCTGAAGAAATCTGGATAAAGCCTAAAATAAAAAGTGTACAAAGGCTCAAAAATAGGAACAGATTCTAATTATTGCTCTAATAAAATTACAAACTTGCTTAAATAATAGGATTTGAGTTAGCATAACTTTTCTGAAGGAAATAAAAGTCTGAAACGCAAATGCATGCCATTATTTAGTAACTTCAGTCTCCAATAACTGGCAACAAACCAAACATTTTAGGAGTAAGGGACCATAAAATAAAGTAAATACCTGGATATTTTTAAAGTGTTATATTTTGGATGTAAAATGCTTCCTCCAACACCATTAACATACACTACTGCAAGTTTGAAACATTAGGCGGAGGAACTATTTTACATCAAAAATATATAACAAAAATAATATAGTAATAAAAAAAGCAAGTAAACTAAACCATTTTACAGACAGCCCATTCTCTAAGTACAATAATGCAATCCAGGGTATGCGTTATTGTGGAAATTATGCACTTCCAGGGGTGTAGAGGACCTCCTCCTGCGGCACTGAGCCTCAGAACACCCTTGGGCAGACGTTATTTCCACAGCAACACACACCCTGTTGGGCATTATTGCTTGCTTATCAGAGTTCTGATAATATTCCATGGCAAACATTTCCTTAGCTACATCCTTGCACCAGAATTTAGAACGAAAAAAGTAAGTGGAAAAAAAGCTGTGTGCTATTATGAATTAAATTTTATGCTAACCAGATGTCCATTTTTTTGACTGGCTGCACCTACTTTTCAAGAGCATTTGTCCCTATTTTCAGTGTCTACAAGTTGAGAGATATGGGTTTGTAAAGGCATGTACATCTTAATCTATATTATACAATGACTGGTCAGTAATGTTCAAAAAGGAGCACACTGATTGTTCAGCCCAATCAGTGTGCCTGTTGTAAATTCATGAACACACCAATGGAAAAAGATCCGGTCTCATAAAAGTTTTACTTTTCTTTCTTTCTTTTTTTTTTTTAATAAATTTACAAAATGGAAGAACTAAAATGAATGAGGGAGATGACGCAAAGAAAAATAAGAGGATAATCACGTAACTTCTGCAAAACTAAAGAAACATACATGATTATCCTTTTATTTCCTCTGTCCCGGCTCTCCCGAATGTTAAAAGTCTCCCAGTTTCTTTTTAATAAAATTTAAAAAAAAGCAATGGAGATCTTCCTTTCTCCATTGCTTCCTTTGCACAGCACTCACTGATGTATTACGTAAGAGTGGGACCGCAAGTCCCATACGCATGCGCAGGAAATCAGAAAAGCCCTAGGATACCAGAAAAATTTGGAAGGGCACCACTGAGGTATTATACAAAGACATTATTTAAGAAAAGTAAGTATTTTTTTCTTAAATAATGTCATTATATAATAGCAATAACCAACTCCATGGGTAAATCTTCAATATACCACACCAACGTCGTCAGTTATTGCTATAATGATCGTTTAGCTAAATTCTACTACAGTTACAATAGAAGCATATGAATAATGTTTGAAACAAGCTAATTACTGTACTGATTTAAAGTTAGCTGCTGTGTAGCATTTAAAGTGAGTGTTAATTTGATACCATTTTGGGAGAAGGTGACTTGACTGAATCAAATTTTGTTGGCATTTTGAGTGAAAAACAAGTACATCAAGGGGTCACTATGTTCTGGGTTTCCTTAATCTAAGAGTAGACATTTAGGAGTTAATTATACAAGTTACAGGCATTTGTCACCCCCCCCCCCTGAAAAAATATTCATATTTATCTGATTGCACTTTTTTCAGTTGTGCTCTGGTGCTATGGGCAGGGATTGGCATGATGGTTATGGTTTTAAGCCTCAAAGACACAAGATACAGGGTTTGATTGTCAGCTTTGTGAGAAAGTGGCAAGGTTTAAAAAGTTCCACAATGACAGTTAGCCCAGTATTTACCTATGCACCTAAGATCCAATCATATTAAAACCATCCACTTTTAGAACTTTAATAGTGCACTTTTCCTAGGGTGGTATAAACTACTTCATATGAATATGAAGAAGTACATATATATTAATGATCCCTGAACTACTAAATTTAAATGCTAACGTACATGAGCACACAGATCTCATTTTGTAAAAGCAGCAAAGAATTCAATGGCATGCATATGAAAAACATTCCCCAGGATTCAAGAAGCTTGTCGCAAGGACGGTTTTAGCCTTGCGTCGAGCGTCCTCACTACAGATAGGTTCATAGGTTCACAAGTTTATACTAAGCTATCTGCCCTAAGGCATTTATAAGCCTAGCCCAAAGTTCTGTGGCTTACACCACCCCTTATATGAAAAAATACTGTACCCATTAGTTTGTTGTGCCTCTGTCCAGCAGTGACACAGAGATGATTCCCGGGGTAAACCTACGATCTCCCATCCACAGGTCAAGATTTCTCTTGAACAGAGCCAGTGAGGTGCTCTGCCTCACATGGACCGGGATTTTATTCCACAGCATAGGGAGTCTCTGAGTGATAAATCTATCCCTCCAGCACATCCTATTTATATCCGTGCTAAGGTTTAAGTTGCTTGCTCTAGTGGTTTTGGTGGATTTGGATTTTTGAGGTGGAGCATGTCCATTAATTCTGGGTTGGACATGGCCTTGTATGTCAGGCACATGTCACCTCTGAGCAGACGGTATGCGACTGAATAGAGCTGGAGTTTCTTCAATCTGGCAGCATATGGCAGATTTTGGAGTCCCTTTATCCTTTTGGTGAGGAACTTTTGGGGTCTCTCCAATTGCTGCAGATGTCGGGTGAGATACATCCCGAATGGGGCATTGTACTCGATCATTGGTCTGATAAGTGAAGAGTACAGGGGAACAATGACCTCACTAGATCTGGATGTGAATCCCTTCATGATCAGGTGGGCAATGTAGAAGGTCTTTCTAACCACTTTATCAACGTGAGTGTCAAAAGAAAGGCCACTGTCAACCTGGGTCCCCATGTCCCTGATAACCTCTTCTGTGCTTAGTGGATTGCCACCTATATGGTAGCTTGGGGTTACCTTGTTTTTCCTGAAGGGTATGACTATACATTTTTTGGCGTTTAACTTCAGGCCATGGCTCTAGCACCAGCTATCTGTTTCCGTGAGTCCCTTCTGAAGGATATCTGTGAACGATGCACTTTCAACTGTGGCGCCCAGTTTGCAGTCGTCTGCAAACTTTGTCAGCCAAAGTCCTCTCATGTTGGCCTGTACTTCTGAGAAGTAGATGCCGAATAATAGGGGGCCAAGGACCGAGCCCTGTGGGACACCACTTGTGACCGGCTTGGAGTCTAACATAGCGCCAGCAACTCTAACCCTGTGGGTTCTGTCCTTAAGCCAGTTTGCAACCCATCTTGTGACATATTGGTGCAGCAGTGCCATATGAATATGTATGAGGGCTTGCCACCGCACCCTCGACGTGCACAAGAAACGTGTGCGAGTGCAGTGGGTGTGTACAAGTGCACTACGGAGGGGTAAGCATGGCCCGACAGTTGCAAAACCTACTATGCCTACTAGTAGAGCCCGCCTCTAATAGTAAGTCAGTAATTCAGTGTCCGTGGATACAAAAATGTATGCTAAGCATACAAGAGTGTCCACGAACAGTGAAATGAAATTGAAGTAGTAAACACACAAGCACGTAGTGGAAAGTTGAGCCCTGTCCCTAGAACTTTCACAATTAGATTCCCCGTGTCCCTATTATACATTTGAATTGCTGTAATATTGAAGGTGTAAGCAAAATACAATGTGTTTGCGCGTCGCTGCCCTCCGCCGAGTGTAGCATACACATCAAATTCATTCAAATAAGAAAAACATGCGGAATCAACGTAAGTGTCAATAGTGTAGTGTTTAGAGCATCATCTGCCTAACGAACAGGCATTCAGGGTTTGACCCCAACAATAGCACATATCATTTTCCAAGCGGAATGAATGTCGTTTTGCTGTAAAACCAACATAAGAGTATCGCATGAGATATTTAACTTAAATATCATTCAATCAAAGTGGCACTGTCATAATGAATAAGGCACTAGTAAGCAGGTGTAAGCACAAATAAGCAGCAGTAAACATATATAAGTACCAGTAAGAAAGTCTGAGTGTGCTTGCGCCGGTCTAAGCAGTGCCCAGCATAGGAAATGTATATAAGTATAGACAGATATATAATATATATACATATATATATATATATATATATATATATATATATATATATATATATATATATACACACACACACACACACACACACACACATATATATATATATATATATATATATATATATATATATATATGAAGAAAGAACGACATAACAATAAAGCATACAAAAGGAATGAGAAGGGAATCAACAGCAACCCCAGTATTACATAGCGCTGTCAGCGTATGTCATATCAAGCTGGGCAGGAGTGAGCAAAGCACTGCTACTCACACCACAGGTAGGATATTACCAGTGGGAGTAACATTGTTGATCTGCTAAGTCTACTTTACACACAGGGGGTAGTCCCTGGTGGACTACCCGAAAATTGATAGGCTATTTGGCCATCCGACCATTACACAAGCAAGGGCAGGTATGTTCAAGGACTAACTGGTGGGAGAGCCTGAGAATACATGGGTTGGGACAACATACGTGTAGGGCCCCTAACGCTCGGGTGACAGCAATGTGTGGAGGTGTGTCATGGCTGCGATAACAACTGGACAATGGATGGTATGCATGTATGTTGAACTTGGGTGGGGTGGAGAAATGATGGGTATGAAATTATGGAGCCAGGTGTGCCAGGGTTGGATAGGCTGGTTCTAATTAGACTGCCACGTGGAGGTCAGCAAGTTCGTTATAAGTGTATATGCATACACACATGCAGACATCTATATGTAGAAGTACATTCTCTGTAAGACATTCATTCCATTTGCAGACATAAATAACATGAATGTGCCCTTACAAACCTCGACAGTAGATAGAATAATAGGTTCTGCGTAAGAGGGAAGGGACGAAACTGATAAAATGCGGAAGTGTGTACAATGTCTGAAGTCAGTGCTGTGCTGAAAAAAAATCAAATGTGAGGACTTTCCCACACATGGAATCATTCCTGTGATCTGCCTGCTATGGCAACCCCAATTACTAAACTGGTCTATTTGTAAAAAACATACGCCGAACACGTACATAATTAGGCTCTCATGTGTAACGTGTGCGTTACCACATAGTCATACTTATTAATTTATTGTAGAGTCATGTTAACGGAAGTAAGGATGTAATGAAGTATAGAGTCTAATCTTGACATAAAGACATGCGTGTCCCATGTGGGACAACCCAAAACTTGTGAATATTATCCTTTTGGTCGCTCATGTCACCAATGTTTGTGGACTAAACATTTGGGAGTTCTGAGGATACGTGGAGTGAGTCAAAAGATGGGTTGGGTCTACAGGAGTAGGGAGTGGCCAATGTGTAGTGGTGTGGATACACCATGAATCCAACTAGAGAATGGATGACTGCAGTGCTAGGGAGGCATTGGGGTGGGTGTTTGGGGAACCAGGAGCCATGGGTATATGGGTATATATGCAAATGATGCAGCACAGCAATTGTGTATTGGTTAGAGCAACTGCCTAACGAACAGACATTCCCATTCCGAATCCCACTGCATCACATACCATTTAACATCGGTAATCTGTACAGGAACATATTGTTACATCTGTCTGCTGTATAACCTGCAAAATAACAATTAAAAGTTAACTGGAGCGAAGTGTCAGTGTCATAATGAATAAGGCACAAGTAAGCAGGTTTAAGCATATATAAACACCAGTAAGTGTGTGTAAGTGCGTTTGCACGGGGTATGCATTGCTTTACAGACACACACACACATATATATATATATATATATATATATATATATATATATATATGTATTGTTGTAGACATATACATATACGTATATATATATATATATATATATATATATATATATATATATATATATATATATACACACATATATTTATATATATATATATATATATATATCTATATATATATATATATATATATATATATATATATATATATATATATATATGTGTGTGTGTGTGTGTGTGTGTGTGTGTGCACGTAGATATACACAGATATACAGCTATGATAGGAAACAGCACACAAGAATGACATATGTTCACAGGCTATGCCAATGGAAGTGAGGGGCCCAAGCAAGAAACATGAAACACGTAGCATGACATTCCACCCCACCCCCCAGCCAGACACTGGAAACATACAGAAAAACAATGTAAAGAGTCCACTGCTCCCCAGACCACAGGCAGGATACAACTGGGGGGTACACAGTGCACTCGTGAATTCTAATCTTGGAACACAGACAGAAGCGTCCCTTGCGGGACACCCCAAAAATTGGCAAGACCAAAAGAATGTGATAAACCGAACATTCTGGCTGGGGTGTATACATACCCAGGATACAAGGGTGGGAAAGCTTGATGACCCATGGGTCAAGACAATTGTATGAAATGGGTCCCGTGAAGTGGAGAGTGGGCAGCATGTAGTGGTGTGTTCATAACCGACCAGGACCCAGAGTAAGGATGGGTGCTGTAGAGGAGATGCAGGTGGGGGAACTATGGATAGCTACTTATGGGTCTAGGTGTGCAGGTGTTGGCTGATGTGGGCCTATATGGACAACCCCAGGGAAGTAAGCAAATGTGTTCATTGGGCAGAGGCGTCGTTGAAGAAGCAGCCACACCCACTATGAGTCCCACTGCAGCAAAGTGTAATCTATATGGCAAGGAATGGAATAACCAGATGTAGATGTATATATGTAGAGGTATGTGTGTGTATATCTACCCATAGCGACATAGAGATAAGCCTCTCCCTCTCCGTAGTACAAATGTATACATACAGAGACAGATACATATATATATATATATATATATATATATATATATATATATATATATATATATATATATACACACACACACATTACTATATACAGATATATATCTGTATATGTATGCATACAATTATATATATTTATATATATATATATATATATATATATATATATATATATATATATATATATATATATATATATATATATATGTGACTGTAAATATACACATGTGTATAGCTAGGATATGATTCAGCAGTTATGAGTTACATATGTTCACAGGCCGTGCATATGGGGGTGAGGGGTCCAATAAACAAACATGTAATACGTAGCATCAACCCCCACCCCCCAGCTAGGTCAGTGAGACATACAGACACACAATAAAAGTAAACACACCACTGCTTCCTAGACCACCGGCAGGATACTACCAGTGGGAGAGACCTTCCAGGTCTAATCTTGAAACATAGACATTGATGTCCCTTGTGGGACACCCAAAAATTAATGGTCATCCGAGTCAGTCCCAGTAATGATTCATCAAACCAGGCTGTAGACATACATGGACCAGTAGGTTGTGCAAGCCTGATAACGCATGGGTCGACACAACATACGACATGTGTCCCAACACGCGGGGAGTGGGCAGTGTGTAGTGGTGTGTTTATACCCCACCTGCACCCACAGTAAGGATGAGTGCTGTAGAGGAGGGGCAAGTGGGGGAACTATGGGAATGCAATTATGGGCCTAGGTGTGCAGGTGTTGGCTGGCGCAGTTGTATTAGGACCACCCAGGGGATGTAAGTAATATTCCAAAATGGGCATAGCTGACGCCCATACCTCTCAACCCCTAAGAGCAAATCCACTGGACAGGACATAAACCACTGGGGGAACAAATAGGGACCATATTCTGAACTGTCCCCGATTTCCAGGGATGTCCCTGATTTCAACTCAATTTCTAACTCTGTCCCACTTAATCCTTCCTAAAACTAGTAACTTTTGGAGGAAAGGTGGTGAATTACATGTAATGAATAATGACAACCATTAAGAGTTATAAACATCATTTACCTCAGAAAATGTGTATGAATTCATATGCTCTGAGTCTGTCAATGTGTCAGGTTAATAGCACTAATAATTTAAATGTGTCCCTGATGTTGTTACGACGTGTCCCTGATTCAGCTGATATTTTTCCCCAATTGTATGAGAGGTCTGATAGGGACAGAAAACACATATTCCACTGACAACCTTAGAAAGACGATAGAATATTAGGTATGTAGTAGCATGACTCGGCTGAAGGATGTGGGTTCCAAAACCCGTTTACTTGTTTGTATTGAAGTGTGTCAGTTCCCATTTATTAACCAGACAGGTGCAGATTGTAAGAGGAACACACCAATAATATGAATCAAATTCTGGACAGGTTGCGGAATCCGTACAGTCAAACAGCATGCTTTCTCCTAATGGGCAGACATTCCCGATACTGTAGGCATGTAATCCATTGTAATAGGCATCACAAGGTAATATCGTCATTCTCACTCCCACCCAGGGGTGTGAGTGTCAGATGCAAACACCAAACGTAGTGCATTTGCAAGTGTGGGAGCAAGCGGGTATAAGACTGTTTGGCCGCCAGTATGTGAGTATTACACTGGTGAAGCAATACAGAGGCTAATTGAGGGTAAGAAACTGTAACCGGTGGTTAGCATTGTTTAGCTCTGTGCAAACCCATGCACACCTGCTCACAACTGCTTTAATGTGCCTTAATCACTCCGTATCCAATGGCCTTGTTCTGCCCAGTAACACAATAAACGGCCTCTGCAAGGCTCGAATCCAGGACCCTGCACACACAGCTATTGTGATTTACCACTAAGCCATGGTAGATACACAGACATCAGATCTTATCAGAAACATATCATCCAGTGCAGTCATTCAACAGTATAGGAAATGTATTCCATCATGTAGATGCATGTGTGTGTGTTTATGTCTAGATATAGATACATATATACATATAGATATATCAAGAACATCCCATGTGACAACAAAGCATTACAAAGGAATGAAAATGGAAACACCAGCAACGCCTGTATTATGTAGTGGTGTTGTCTTATGTAATATCAAGACTCCCTCAGACAGACGTGTCATTAATACACGCAAACATTTGTACATTGGCCAAATACATCACTCTGTGCATTTTATTTACATTAACACAGCAGTTTCTGTCCAATCATTATGTGAGAACAGTACTCTTGCAAGGTGCTGTGTGCGACATCATCATCATGAAAAAGGTAAATGGGAGTAACCATAGAGGGACCGGTAGTGTTGTGTGTACAATGGGGTCATCTGCATCACGTGTACCTGGAACCTTTAGGAGTCATGTGCATACCAGGATCGTGTGCCTGAGAGACAGGGGTGAGGACAACTGGAGTATATTGTGATGCATATTAAAAGGGTTACATGTGTCCAGTGGACACGTGTGTGAAATGGACAGCTATGTATAGGGCAAATGTTGTTCTAGGAACCGATTGGCCTTTTGTTTCCGTAGGGTGAGAGTGGGATGTGGGGGAAGGAGAGTAGGTATGCTTGAACAAAACGAAAAACTCACGAACCACTGAAAAAAACAAAAGGTGAGTGAAACACAATAAGAGAAGCTGGTAATTCCACAAATTTATTCTTCCAATAAATGTTAGCGCTTTCGGCAAGTTAAATAACTCACCTTCATCAGACAAACAGTGGGATGACTTTACACTGCTGTTTAAATAGTCACATACAATTCACGTTAACCAATCATAAAAGCTAGCATTCCGTTCTAGTTAAAAACCATGGGAACTGTAAAATAGATGTAAAACATCACTTCCGCTGTTATAAAATGTTATGTTACTATATATTACTAAACCATAAAATACACGCTCCATGTAAATTAAATACAATTCAATAAAGCCCCAATTATGAAGCCTGAACACATCAAAAATAATAAATAAAAAACGTCAGGTAAACATGTTTAAAACTAAATATTATTAGGTCAATTCAAAACATGTTCCTTATTAATATGTGTAATAAGAAAACCTCTTCTTATTAGGTATTATTACTGTTGTTGAACCCTTTGTTAAATGTTTTTAGATCTTAATAAACCGCAAAGGCAAACGCCTTAGCCTCATGTGCATATGCTGTTCAAACTATCTAATAGCACCTCACTAAATGAATAAAATTTCC